>NC_083604.1:43258005-43561035 GCF_029168945.1 Cannabis sativa
TTCCAGAAGATCACCAATTTCGTCAGCAATAAACTGAGCAAGTTGGGGACTTTTACGGCCAAACGGAATGCGATGAACTTGAACCCAAAACGGGGTGTATCGAACAGAGTCAGGAGTCGGTGTTGGAGAGACATCCGGATGGGTGAAGACCATCAAGAACTTGTCAAAGTGCCATGGCTGTTCTTCAAGCACACGGCGCCTGTCTCCATCACATTGGAAAGTAGCGAGGTAAAGCCCAGAGTGATACTCAGAAATATGACAGGGAAAACGTAGGGTCCAAGCTTCAGTCATGGTTTTTTCAATCCAGGAAGGTTTAGCTGGTTTGGGAGATAAGAGCTTGAAAATCAAGCAGAAAGCATCAGTATCCGTGGAGGAGTGGATAGAAATGTGATCGAAATCATGAACAAGACTATCTTCATCGTCAAGAGCAGAAATGGGGTTGGGGTTGGTTGAAGAGGAAGCCATAGCAAAGTGGTAGGTAAGAAAAGATGGGTTTTCAGCAAAGTATGAGACAGATGTGCAAAGAGATATGGAAATGGCATATATATAAGTGAGAATGGAGAGGAAGAAGAGAGAGTAATACCTGGAGGAGAAGGGTCGCCTCGAGGAGTGGAGAAGTGTCTGAACCATCATTTCACAGCTGGGAGAGACGGTCTGGAATCGACGCTGAAGAGTAATGATGATCTTTGGTTTAGAGAGGAAGAGAAGGAAGATGACGGTTGATTTAGAACTAGAAAAACGATTCGAAAATCGAAGAGGGGAAATATTGGCCAGGGATATTAAATGTTGATTAGAAGGGGCCGCCAAAATTAAATGCAAATGAGAGAGAGAAATGGTATTGAACAGTGAAGACGCGCGAGAAATTAGGGAAATAAGCATAATGATTAGGGTGACGCAATGAGAAAACAAATCCAAGCAATTAATAAGGATGAACAGACCAAATCGAAATCGGAGAAAGGGAGGACAGGAGACAACCAGAAGGAAACAATAATAAATGCAAAACCAGAAGAAATTAGGCCAAATCAGGACTAACAACAGAGAAACAGAAGAGAGAAATAATAAAACTCAAAACAGAGAGAAAAAGGAAACAAGATGATAATAGAACCTGCAGGAAACGAACCTTGAGAAGATGGAATCGGACGCCACAAACCAAGATTGGAAACTAACCCAGAGCAAAGCCTGTAGTAGGTAGCTTCAAGAAGAAGAAAAACTATTTTTTGTGTTTTGTGATGGTGTTGTAATTATTTTTGTATATATAATAGAAGAGAAATAACTAGTTTGTCATTGCATAAGTCATCATTTTACACCCCAAAAGGTTCTATTGTCTGGTCAACGCTGTCTATAGTTAAAGTATTTATTTTTTGTGATTATCCATTTGTTTACATATTGTCTTCTTTTCTTTCTTTTTTTTTTTTTGACGACAAATTTAGAAACCAAATGTGGTATCCAATATTACTATCAAATATAATATTAGTAAGGGTATGTAGGTAAATATTTAATAATTTATTTAATTATTAAAATTTTATTATAAGATTAAAACTTAATAGTTACTAAGTATAATGTTATACATTATCATTCATTTATATCGGGTAGCAATATATTAGAGGCCACTAATACTAACATATCTAATAATATAATATCAATTATCAAATAAGTAGTTTAATGGTATACCAAAATTTGTATGTACTAAATTTGTCACATAATTAATGTACTTTTATTTATTAATATTATCATTTAGCATTAATAAGTTATTTTAATATACTTTTATAATTACAGTATTGTAATTATTTTTTCAAAGAATATATTTAATTTATTAATTATGATGATAATAATTTCTATGTCAATTTGTATCTTACTTTTACTTTTTCTATTATTCATTTAAACACAATTGTAAAAAAATATGTGAATAATATTATTTATTTATTGTTGTGCCTCTAATATATGCAAAATAGAAGTATTGTTGGGACCAAGTTATCATTAAAAAGAAAACTACTGTACATCGTGTGATCAAATTAAATGTAAGGAAAAGACAAATAAAATAATGTGAAATTATGAAGTATGAACCCAAACAATAGTTTGCTACTTTTGGATATCATACAATTACAGGGCCTTTATGGGCACGTGGGCCTCCGACAGCGACTTTACACATATTTACAAATAAACGCCACTCAAGGTTCTTTTGACTTTCATTATTCTTATTTGTATAGTTGACTAACTATTAGTTTTATTTTCACTTTTTATAAAATTATAAATAAATCTTAATATTAAAAGGAGAAAAATAAATACATTAGTTTGTTAATTTTAATAATTATTTAATTTTTTTTGTCTTTTTTAAATATGTATAATTTTTTTAATCTTCTTCTAATATTTTTTTTATCTTAATATTTAAAATATATTTTATTTTTATTATATGTATTGTTTAAGAATACAAGAAGGATGGTTTTTTTAAAAAAACAAAATATAGTATAAATTAGTTTCTAGAACATAGACAAACTGAACTTCAAGCATGTACAACAGTAACACAAGCTCCTTGATAAAGAACGTTCTAAAGCTCTTAAGGAAGAAGTTGAAAGATTATGGAAGAACAACTTCATTAGTGCAGTTACAACTAGATCATCATGCACGCACTAAATGAAGAGCATACTAGTTTATGAACTGACATCGGACTTTATTGCTACAAAGTAATGCCCTTCAGACTCAAGAATGCATGTGCAACTTATCAAAGACTAGTCAATCATATGCTCCACAACCAAATTGGAAACAATGTAGAAATCTACATTAATGATATGTTGGTTAAGTCGAAAAGATTCGAAGACAACATCAAAGATCTAGAGGAATGCTTCAACTTCTTGCGAGAATATCGAATGAAGCTCAACCCTCTAAAATGTGATTTGACGTCGAATCCCGAGAAGATCAAGGCCTTGCAAGACATGAAGTCACTGTCGTGGATAAAAGACGTGCAGAGCCTAACATGACGAATTGTTGCACTTAGCATATTTATTTCTAGGTCAACCGATAAGTGTGTTCTCTTTTTTAATTTACTTAAAGGAAGCAACAAGAGGTTTGAATAGACCGATGAATACGAGCAAGCCTTCCAAGCTTTCAAACATCATCTAGCCAAGCTGCCCATCTTTTCCAAGCCAATAGATGGTGAAGAACTATACGTCTATTTCACAATCACCGAGCATGTGTTGCTCTAGTGCGTGAAGAAGAAGGGGTACAACATCTTGTCTACTACATCAGCAAGTGACTCATTGGGGTCGAGTCAAGGTATCCACCCATTGAGAAGCTAGCCTACTGCTTGGTACTGGCCTCGAGAAAGTTAAGATCATACTTCCAAGCTCACACGATCAAGGTGTTAATTGACCAACCACTTAGGCAAGTTTTGATGAAGCCAAAAGCATCAAGGCACATACTCAAGTGGGCAGCTGAACTAGGTCAGATTAAGATCACCTACTAGCCTCGTGTTGGGTTTTATGCCCTAAATAAAACTCATTTCAATATAATCAGATTTACTTATTAATATAGATCAGAAATAACATTTAATGTTGCATGGTTCACATGATTTATTTCATGATTATATGTACATAATGTATAAATTCATCTGAAACCCTTTTCACATACTTGATCCTGTTTATTGTGCTGTCAACACATTGGAAAGTAAACATGACTATGTGAATAAAGTTTCCTAGATTTATCAGACATAAGGTTTTACTGATATGATAATCTACAACAGAGTTTACTTGCATTTGGAGAAGTGCTATGTTCTTTCCAGAGCATTGGTTAAAGTAAAGCTCAGGTTGGATGCATGGAGTATGCATCGGAAGGGACCGATATTGAACTTTGACTTAGATTTAATTAAACTTACCGTAATATCTATTCAAGTCAATATCGCCTAGTTGATCCTAGATCAAATGTTCTTAATCCTGTTATGATTAGGCTCAATCTTGAAAGGCTATTCGTGTTCTTTGATTTGTTAGTTAAGCCTACTTTTAGGTCAGGGTGATACGTACATTTTGGGAACACGGTAGTGCAATTGAGTGGGAGCGCTATCATAAACATGGAATCTATAGCTTCTATCTGGCGAATAGTAAGCAAAGGATGATCTCCTTCGAGCTTGACCAAACGAACATAAATGGTGGAGTACTCATTTCACATAAGCTGAAATATCATTTATACGGGGTCAAGTGTTTTAAGGAATAAATACATTGTAGGGTGTAACGGTAATTTAATCCCTTTACAGTGTAGATCATTCATATAGAGGATCATTGATCACATTAGGATTATAACAATGGATAACTAATGATGTGTCTATATGGTGGAACATATAGAGCATTCTATATATTGAGAGTGCAATTCTAAGTTCTATGCGTGGATTCAACGAAGAATAAATAAGTTAGTGAATTTTAGTGCTAAATTCTTGATCTACTTATTGGAATCTCGGTTATATAGACCCATGGTCCCCCCACTAGTTGAGATAATATTGCTTGTAAGACTCATATAATTGGTTTTGATTAATCAATTATAATTCTCAAATTAGACTATGTCTATTGTAAAGAAAGAGTTTATAGGGGCATATTTGTTAATTATGATACTTTGTATGGTTCAATTAATAAATATGATAAATGACAATATTATTTAATAATTATTTATAGTTATTAAATAGTTAGAATTGGCATTTAAATGGTTAAATTAGAAAATTGGCGTTTTTGAGAAAATCAGATGCAGAAAAGATAAAACTGCAAAATTGCAAAAAGTGAGGCCCAAATCCACTAGTATAGGGCCAGCCACTTTTGTAGGAAATTTAAACTGATATTTTCATTATTTTAATGCCAAATAATTCAAACCTAACCCTAGTGAAATGCTATAAATAGATAGTGAAGGCTTCAGGAAATTTACACTTAAATTTTCTATTTTTCCTTTAGAGAAAAACCTGAGCCTCTCTCTCTCCCTATCTTTGGCCGAACCCACTTTCTCTTTCTTCTTCCTTCAATTTCGAAAATCTTAGTGTGAGAGTAGTGCCCACACACAGCAAGTGATACCTCAATCATAGTGAGGAAGATCGTGAAGAAAGACTTTCAGCAAGAAGGAGTTTCAGCATCAAAGATTCAGAGAAAGAGATCCAGGTTCAGATATTGATAATGCTCTGCTACAGAAAGGAATCAAGGGCTAGATATCTAAACGGAAGGAGTCATTTATGTTCCGCTGCACCCAATGTAAGGTTTCCTAAACTTTATATGGGTTTATTTCATCGTTTTAGAAAGTTCATATTTAGGGTGTTAATAAACATACTTGTGAGTAGATCTAAGATCCTGGTAAAATAATTTCCAACAACTGGCCTCAGAGCCATGGTAATTGATTTACTTGCAAGAAATTTGGACTTTAAAACGATTGTTTGTATGTTCTTTGGATGGTATCATGTTGTATTGAGTGTTATTTGATGATTGATTGATGTTTGTGAAATTTTCGTGAAAAATTATTGCGATTTTATCTCTGGAATTATTTTTATTGGATAGTATGTAAAAAATTAAGCAAGTTACTTTTTTACAGAACTCAATTTCGATTTAATTTGAATTAGTTATGATTTTTTGAAGATTCAAAAAAATCGGAGTTGTGCTGAAATTTTCGTGCGATCGCGAAAACTGTCCGTACAGCTCGCAATTTTTTCGTTTTTCTTCGATTTTTCATGCTTTTTCATGGAATTAACTTCCGATTTTTTGTGTAGTTCTATATTTATACTATTACTATTCCTAATTCAATTCTAATTATCATTTTGAATTAATTTAATATTTTTTAAATTTAATTCAAGATATTAGTATAATTTGAATTTAAAATAGTTAGTATATATCTTATCTGCTTAATAATCTATTTTATTTTTAAATTTGATTATATCTTATCTTAATTTTAAATTTAGGGTCAGATTTTAAATTTTTAAATTAAATCTTTTTTAAATAATTTGACCTTATTTAAATTTAAAATAAGATAACAATGTCATGTAATTTTAAATAGATGTAAGATATTTTGCTAACTTTTAAATTTTATTATTTTATTTATTTAAATTACATTTAAAATCTGAAAAAGATATTCATTTATCTTTTTTAATTTTTTATTTAATTTTTATTTATACAACAACATTTAATTTTTAAAAGTAGTTAGCAAATTTTTGAAATGATATTTAGGTTGGTTGAAACCTAATTTTTCAAAAATTGTAGGTTTAATTTTAATTTTTTTTTTAATTTTTGAATTTTTCAATTTTTTTTTTTAAATTTTTCGAAATTTTTTTTTTATTTAATTAATTATTTTTGAAATTAAATATTTAATTTAAAATTAAATAAATCCTACATCCAACTATCCAGCTAACCTTGTTGCAGGAGTATGTGTTTTAGCTTGTTTGTAAGTTTTCAAAACCTATTATTACTTGATTGCAAATAGCCATGGTTACCTTTTGCCAGATCTATTGATCTGATGGCTCCCTTGGTCAAGATAATAATTTGTAACAGGTATATTTACAATCTTCTTTCATCTGTGTATGACCTAGCAACATGATAGGACCCATCCAAAGTGTGCCTGTGTGAGCCTATGTGTTTAATTTTATTATAGATGCATATAGGTTGTTGTTGCTAAAATAAATTATCATAGTTCTTGATAGAATTTATTTAGGCCCATTTAGTTTTGGGGCCTATTCAATTAATAACAGTTGTTCTTATTAAGGTTAAATTCTTCTCTTTTGGGCCTTGTGTGAGAGTTGGGAGCCATAGTAGTGGGTACGACATACTGAACCCAACACCCCCTCACATGAACCACCCCAATTGTGAAGGCCCATTTGTCTGATTTGAACAACTGTACTAGGTTAATTACACTAGTTTAACCTAATAAAATTGATTAGCAACATAATTAATTTCATTTATTTTGAAATTAATTTAAGAAAATTATAGTTTAAAGAATTTTTTATTCTAAGCTAAACTATATGTATTTTCTTGTATTTAATTAAATATAGAATTATAACCATCTAGATTCTTTCTGGAACTTAATTTAAATTTTTCATTAAATATTCTTATTTAAGTTGATATTTAGTTATCTACAACTAACCAACTTAAATCTGAATATCTTTTGAATTTCAAATTTCAAAATTAAGTTGAGGAATTTTAGGCATTGGTTATTAAGATTCTTTAGATATTTTTTAAGTTAATATCTTTTCGAATATTAACTTAAAATGGAATATTTTTGAATTAAGTGGTTACAACTTAATTTTTGATATTTAATTAAATTTAAATTTGAAAAATATTTAAGTTCTAGATTTTTTCTAGTACAACTTAAATTAGATATTTTTTCAAATTTTGTGGAAAAGATACTTAGTCAAATAAGATATTTTCTAGATAGTTATTTCTAGACTACTTATTATTTCTAATATTAAATAGGAAAATCTTATACATTGTAAAATTAATTATTTGTACAATTTATTTTAGAGATTTTTACACTAGGTACCAAATTTAATTACTTTTTTACATTTTTAATACTTATCAATTTATTAAACATTTTTACAAAACTACTTTTACTTTTTTAGATCTCAAAAAGTATTATAATTACAAAAATACTACATTCACCATTTGGTTTCTCTCATTTTCGTTTCTTCTTCTTTGTTTCTGATTGCTGATGAAGGGTGGTGGTTCGACAACTGAGTTCGCAAGTCGGATAAGTCAAGCTCTAATCGCCACTTCCAACTACACAAAGCCAACTCGTTCATGGAATTCTTCCCTCAAGAACGCATTGCACCGACTCCGTTGTCGCAACTCACTCTCCCCATCACTCGTTGCCCGAGTCATCGACCCCTTTCTTCTTCCTCACCACTCACTTGCACTTAGATTCTTCAACTGGACAGCCCAACAACCAGGTTTCAGTCACACTTTCATAACTTACCAATCAATCCTTAAATCTCTTTCTTGTTCCCCCCAATTCAATGCCATTGATACTCTCCTCAAGCAAGTGAAAATCCAAAAAGTTACTCTTCATTATTCTATTTATGGCTCTATTAGATTTAGACCAAAAATATGTAACTCTTTATTAGCTACTTTAGTTTTTGCTGGTTATTTTGAGCATGCTCATAAGGTGTTCGATAAAATGTCTTAAAAAAGTGTTCCTTTTACGATTCTAGGATTTGGTGTGTTTATATGGAGATATGTGAGAAAGTTGAATTGGGTATTGTTTTAAGTGTGTTAGATGAGGTTAGATGATGTGAGTCATTGATTAATGAGAACTGTAAATTTGATTGTGTTTGAAGTATTTCAATCAATAAAGAATGTGTTTGAGATAGAGAAAGTTTTTTTTTTAAAAAAAAAAAAAAAAAAAGCTTAGAGCACACTGATAAAATAGAAATTCTAACTCTTATGTAATATAATATAATATAATATAGAACAGAAGAGAACAGAGCATTCATGCAAGAAAAACCAAAATTACACCTTCAATTCTTCCATTCCATCTGTCGAAACTTTTGCTATCACCTTAACACGTGTACTTAAACCTTTACATGCACATAATCATCTTCATTTTCATCTTTTTTTTTTTTTTTTGAACATAATCTTCATTTTCATCTTAATCTATATACCTTCTCACTCATCACACTATTTTTCTAACTCTTCTTCTTCTTCTTTCCTATTTATTTTTTCTTTTTCCAAACACACCAACTCTCCTTTAACTTCTTTCTCTCTCTCTCTCTCTCTCTCTCTCTCTCTCTCTCTCTCTCTCTCTCTCTCTCTCTCTCTCTCTCTCTCTCTCTCTCTCTCTCTCTCTCTCTCTCTATTTTTTATATTTTATTTTTTTAAAAAAAAGAAAGAAATGGATGCAGTTAACTCTATGCTGAATTGGGTGGTACCTCCGGCGAGTATGGTGATGATGATGTGTGCTTAGCCAGCTCTATGCTTTATCAGTACTTTGGGGTATCTCCAAGGACTAATGACTATAGAGACTTCATATTATGTTTGATTATGGAGAGGAGATTATATGAAGCAAAAGAGTGGATAATTGTTAGTGGAAACTTTCCAATTGAGGACGATGTCTAAATTTGCATATTAAAGAGGAGTTGTTAACATGTTGTTTGTTTGTTGTTATATAGTTGTTCAAGCATGTATTAAGATTGTTTGTGTGTTGTTTAATTTTAATTCCACATGATTATTTATTTATATATCCAAAATATAATATTTTAAATTAATTTGATTTGTGACAAATTTTTGTTGTTTTAAATTTTTATTTTAAGTTTGATGCTATATTTTGATGGGAGTTGTTATCATTTTGTTTGTTTGTTGTTATTTAGTTGTTCAAGCATGTATTAGTATTGTTTGTGTGTTCTGTTTATGTTGTTAGTTAGCAATTAAAAAAAATCTGAATGCAAGTTAGCAATTCTAATCCCACGTTATATATTTATGTATTCAAAAGATAACATTTTAAATTCATTTGATTTGTGACAATATATTTAAGAAATTTATTTTCATTCTTTTAAATTTTTATTTTGAGTTTAGGCGCTATATTTTGATGTCTAATTAATTTTCATATTAAAGTAGAGTTATTATATGCTTTTCTTTTTTTTTTATTAATTTATTTGTTCAACCAATTTAAAAATCAGTATCTATTTCATTTTTCATAGGTACATATAATTTTGAGTTAGTGTACAAGTATTTTGTAGTTATTTTTAGTTTTAGTTTTTTTTTTAGATTATTAGTTTGTAGCTTTTATTTTTGTTATTGTAATGTGTTGAAATCTATTTAATTTGCATATTACAGTATAGTTGTTATTGTGTTATTTTATTGTTGTTATTTTAGTTGTCTAAATAATATAAAAAAAATAATGTGTTAATTTTTCATGAGTATACGTACTAAGATTGCTTTTGTGTTGTTAAACAGTTGTTTGTTGGTTGTTAATTAATTGTTTAAACATATATTAAGATTGTGTATGTATTGTGAGAACCAAAAAAGTTATTGCAATTCGGTGTTGAAATCTATTTATTTTTGTATTGGGTTGTAGCTTTTATTTTTGTTATTACAATGTGGTGTTAAAATCTATTTAATTTGCATATTAAAGTGGGGTTGTTATTGTGTTGTTTTACTGTTGTTATTTAGTTGTCCAAATAATATTAAAATAATAATTGTTTAATTTTTCATAAATATATGTATTAAGATTGCTTTTGTGTTGTTATACAGTTGTTTGTTGGTTGTTAATTAGATGTTTAAACATATATTATGGTTGTGTGTGTTGTGTTTATGTTTTTTTTAAGGTTGTCGACAATATTTTGTTCATGTCCAATTGATTTGCATATTTTTTTGTTAATTAGTATTGTTGTGTAGTGATATATTTGTTGCCAAATAAAGTTAAAAGTCAATTTTTGTATATATATATATATATATATATATATATATTTGAATTTTTTCTTATATAGTTATTTATTTACTGTTAGCTAATTGTTTATTGTTATTAAATGTTTAACTAAGAAAAGAAAAAAAATAAATACATATGTATCTATATATATATATTTAGTTTTCATATGTACATATTTTAATACTGTTTTTGATTTATTTTTGGGTACTTTATAGTTTTTGAATGGTATTATAGTAAACAAATATCAAATTAATTTTTATTTTATATTTTAATTGATTCTTATCTTAAGTATAATTTTTTATAGATATATTTTGAGTTAATTATGTTTAAATTATATATATAAATGTTTGATATTATTGTCTACTTGATTTCTAATTGAGCATATTTTTTTATTAATCACTTTATTTTTTAAAAAAATTATTATTTTGGTGTAATTTTTATATTTATTTAGTTTATGTGTTTCAATTTTTTTTTATATTTATTACATTAAATTTGTAAACATTTTTTATATGTTCAATTAGTAGTTCTTGTACGGTGTTGTTGTCTTATTTATAAATTTTAATTGTGTTAATGTAATATGTTAATATTTAAATTTCTTTTGAAGTTTGATTGTTGTTAAGTTGTTTTTGTGTTGTTAATTAGTTGTTTTCGCATAACTGGTGCATTGAGAAAAGAAAACCCAACACGCCCAAACTCACTTCGTCCAAACTGCCATGTGGCAGCCGCAGAGTCACTGCCACATTCTGACGTTGTAGTTCTGACGCGCGTCAGTAAAAAACTTTACTCTCCCCACTCGGGTGTGAGTCTCACTCTCCTATTCTATTCACATGTGTATCTCACTCTCTCATTTTCTACTTGGTATTTATCTCTCTATTGTATTTTTGTAATAAAGAAACTTTATAAATATTATTTTTGTAATTAGTAAAAGTATAAATGTTTATTTTTCCTTAAGATGGTATAAATGTTTATTTTAACTAATTTTAACCTAAAATAGAAAAAAAAACCCTTTATTTTAAGTATATTTTTTCCTAGTATTAAACTAGAGATTAATAATTAAGCCTTCTCTACACTTAATTATTTATTTCTTGAATTTAATACATTTAATTAATTTGAAAATTAAATATCTAAGTTGATTTTTATCATCATACTTAAATATTTCTTTTTCATGACATTTAATTAAATAGAAAATTATTTTTAGTTTAAATTTATTTTTTCAACTAAATTTAAATAATTTTCAAAATATATTTTTTCTTTATTTTATTAATCAATTTTCGAAATTGCATTTCTTAAATGCTAGAATTTCGAATTTTATCTTGAAAAATAGATTAAGTTGTAAATTAATTATTTATTTTAATTAATTCTTGGATCAACTTAAATCAATGATTTTTTCATTTATTGATTAATTTAAAATAAATTGAATTAAAGTATATTATTAGAAATTGAATTAACTAGTCAAAGGAAAATCTAGATAGATGATATTTTTGCTTGAAGTATTTTTCTAGTGTATTTAATTAAATAGAAAATTAATATTTAAGTTGATTTTCATCATCATACTTAAATATTTGAAATTTTTCTTATATATTTAATTAAATAGGAAAATTATATTTTTTGTTGTAAATTAATTTTATTAATTAATTTTGGGCCAACATTAAATTAGAATAATTTTTTCCAGGATTAATTTTTTATTTTAACTTGCATTTTCGAAAATTGTATCCTTGAATACTTTAATTTTTCGAAATGCAATATATATTTATAGAAAATTAAATTTGAGTTGTAAATTAATTTAAATTAATTTTGTAACAACTTAAATTGAATATTTTTCTAAATATTTATTGGAAATTATTACTAAGATGGAAATAATTCATGTTATTTTCATATCCATCTAAGTAAAATTTATAAATATTAAATTAAAATTTATATTTAGAATTTTTCATTCTAAATTGGAAATTTTAAATAAATATATATTTAAAATAAATAAATTAAATAAAGAGAATCAAAGAAAATACAACTCACTTTAAATAATGAGCTTGATTATTATTAAGATATTCGATCTCCATTGTTGGTCTTACAAAAGTTAAATGTTTTCAATATAACCTCGAGACGCTAGACTTCGTCCCCCTATGGATGGTTATTTGTTGAACGCATTTAACACCGTAAGATTTCATTTGATAAGTGTTTTGTGAGTTTTCGTCTCTATTTAGACTCTCCCCTACGGTGACTACTTAGAGATAAACTCATAAAAGATGAAACAATGGTGGAAGCTCATAAAATAAGAATAACCTTGACTCTCGCCTACCGGGACAACGTTGGATTCTTATTTTGATCGAATAAAAGGTTGCTAGAATGGTTTCTATTTTAGATGAGCTGACAACTCTATTCAAAAAATGATACTTTGACTCTCGCCTACCGGGACACTGTATCAGTTTGTTGAAAACCTTGGAAATTATTTAGGATTGTATGTTTTAGTATTTTCACTAGTCATTCCTACTTGCTATATGTTTATAATTTCTTAATTGTGTATGAATTTATATTGAATCATGTTATTTTCTGTTATTAAGTTGTAGTTTAATTTCGAATCTTCATTGTTGGTCTAACATGTTTGTTTTTCTAATGAGATAAATCCCTAATGGATTTTCACCATTAGACATACATAATAGTGTAAGATCTCGAAAGATAAATATTGTATATGCAACATCTAGCTGTTCATGAATTGATGACACCTTAGACTAGTATTTTTACAATATGAAACAAGAAGATTACATAAATAAGATTACTTTGTCTTTCGCTAATCGAAGCATCGTTGGATTCTTATATATAAACGAAATTATCCTAATTCCTCTTAGCTTATTCATTTCGAATTAGCCCAATAATATATCATTGGATAAATGGTCTATAAATCATTTCATGTCATTATATTTTCTCTTAAGAAATTAAATGACGCATATGATTATAATCCCGAAATTCTATTCCCAATTGATATAAATCCTCAATCTTAGAAATCTCCTACTTGTATGGGCAAATCTGACTTAGAGTTTGTATTAGTAGTGCTGGTCAAAGATAGAATTACTCATTATATTTGGTATAAATTTAAGTCTTTGACTTTAATTTTAGATTCCAAATAGAAATTTTCTTATATTTCTAATTCCAGAATACAATACAGTTACACTTTCTCAAGTGTTTAATATCCATCTTCTATTAATGGATTAAAACTGTATGGAATATGAGTTAGGTATTCTGTGACCAGGATCCACTTGCAGTATTCTAAGAACTCTTCGATGTAACTAAACCTATGTCATCAATAGACACTACCACATTTTTTTTAATCTATGGCATTTGTATCTTGTTCATAGTGGATTTGACAAGATCAATCTCTGCAAATAGTTAATATGCCTATATCCACTGAAAGTAGTTCATCTCATTCGCAGATGGATGTACATTCAGGGGTGGATATGAGTTTTTCGTTGTATTCTTAAAACGATAACTCTAGATTATACCTTTTAGCAAGAAATTTGAAATGTTTGAAAAATTTCATAAATTTCTAGCAATGGTTAAAACCATTAAGGTAAGTGGTTAAAGATCTTGCGAACTGATAGGGGTGGAGAAATAGTTAGTAGATATGCAGTTCAAAGATCATTAAATTGATTTTTGAATTATATCCAAACTTACCTCCCCAGAAATTTCGAGTTGCATATTGATGATTAGTTACTAGTCATTGCCTAAATCCTTCTATGGTAATACAATTTCAGAATGATGTAATGGTTGGGTACTTAATGTAAATCATTACTAGATTCATGGATGACCTAATCAAAATCTTAAAAAAAGCTAGAATTGTTAACCATGGTTTGTTAGCTATTCTAAGTGATTAGGGGTGGACCATCCCATTGTCAATAGATAAGAAAGTGTTTGTTCAAACAAATACTACTTTTCTAAGATAATGACTAAGTCTGGAAACAAGTAGCAAAAGGAGATATTTTTCTTGATTCCAAAAGTGTTCTATCATCTTATATAACATATGATGATCCCACTGCCTCTGTTGTCTTGTCACAACCGAAGAGATCAATACCATTTAGTTTTCTTCGACATAATTCACGGTACCTTGTCGTAGTGGGAGAGTTTCTAGGAACTCACCTTCTTATGACTTGGGAGACACTAGTGATTAAAATCCATTGTGAGTTTAAACAAGTAATGGATTGTCAAGATAAGAAAATAAGAAGAAAGCCAATAGAACTATGGTTTAATCCATTCACATGGAATAACCTAAAGTTTTCTATTACAAGGACATAAAAGGAAGTTTTCGTTTATAAGTCTATTCAATGGACTTAACAAACTTCCTGTTCCTAGTATTATAGGTTTGAGTTTATCTAAACCTATGGCTTGTGGTATACCTGGTAATTACTTACTCTAATACAAGCAACTTAATTTAGTAAGATGCTGAAGCATTTTCTTTCTAATGGCAATCTATAGAAGCTTCACAACTTCTTAGGTATAGATTTTATTTATCTAAGGAAAAGTCTCAACTATTCCAGAAAAGATAAAGCCATGAAAGAATTTCTTATATCAACAGTGAGAGGTCTTAGATATGCTTTTGTATGCCTTAGACCAGACACCTGCTGTTGAGTGGGAGTAATGAGTAGGTATCAGATTAATCCAGGAGAAGAACATTGGAAGACAATCAAGTAAATCCTAAGATTAAGAAGAGGAACTATATGTTAGTCTATAAGGGTGTGTTTAAAACTCTTAGACTACACCATATCAGATTTCGAAATTTGCCTTTGTGCTAGTAAATCTTTCTGATAAGATGGTGATTACTCTGGGGGTGGAATAGTGATTTTGGAGAAGTGTAAAAACCTATCTGAAGTCTCTAGGTCTACCAGAGAGGGACTGAATGTTAAGGTTGCAGGAAAAGGTACTTATTCAGTCTAAGGAAAGTTCTATACATTTTTGGCATCATTCCAAATTGCCTTAAACTACTAGTGTTAATTTCCTGATTAACCAAATGTAGTTGCCAAAGATATAGAATCCAGTATCCCAAGAGAGTAGACATATAGAGAGGAATTTCACATTATCAATGATTTTGTGATTAAAGGAAGAGTAATGGTGGAGAAAAGGTTGTGGTTAATTCAACCTTTCAGATCCTATTACAAGGAGTTTACTACTACTACTACACTTGATTTGTATATCAAGGTGTTGAGATTATTTGAAACGCACTTTTTTGTTTTATATTAGTGCAAGTGGGAGTTTGTTGGGTTTTATGCCCTAAATAAAACTCATTTCAATATAATCAGATTTACTTATTAATATAGATCAGAAATAACATTTAATGTTGCATGGTTCACATGATTTATTTCATGATTATATGTACATAATGTATAAATTCATCTGAAACCCTTTTCACATACTTGATCCTGTTTATTGTGCTGTCAACACATTGGAAAGTAAACATGACTATGTGAATAAAGTTTCCTAGATTTATCAGACATAGGGTTTTACTGATATGATAATCTACAACAGAGTTTACTTGCATTTGGAGAAGTGCTATGTTCTTTCCAGAGCATTGGTTAAAGTAAAGCTCAGGTTGGATGCATGGAGTATGCATCGGAAGGGACCGATATTGAACTTTGACTTAGATTTAATTAAACTTACCGTAATATCTATTCAAGTCAATATCGCCTAGTTGATCCTAGATCAAATGTTCTTAATCCTGTTATGATTAGGCTCAATCTTGAAAGGCTATTCGTGTTCTTTGATTTGTTAGTTAAGCCTACTTTTAGGTCAGGGTGATACGTACATTTTGGGAACACGGTAGTGCAATTGAGTGGGAGCGCTATCATAAACATGGAATCTATAGCTTCTATCTGGCGAATAGTAAGCAAAGGATGATCTCCTTCGAGCTTGACCAAACGAACATAAATGGTGGAGTACTCATTTCACATAAGCTGAAATATCATTTATACGGGGTCAAGTGTTTTAAGGAATAAATACATTGTAGGGTGTAATGGTAATTTAATCCCTTTACAGTGTAGATCATTCATATAGAGGATCATTGATCACATTAGGATTATAACAATGGATAACTAATGATGTGTCTATATGGTGGAACATATAGAGCATTCTATATACTGAGAGTGCAATTCTAAGTTCTATGCGTGGATTCAACGAAGAATTAATAAGTTAGTGAATTTTAGTGCTAAATTCTTGATCTACTTATTGGAAGCTCGGTTATATAGACACATGGTCCCTCCACTAGTTGAGATAATATTGCTTGTAAGACTCATATAATTGGTTTTGATTGATCAATTATAATTCTCAAATTAGACTATGTCTATTGTAAAGAAAGAGTTTATAGGGGCATATTTGTTAATTATGATACTTTGTATGGTTCAATTAATAAATATGATAAATGACAATTTTATTTAATAATTATTTATAGTTATTAAATAGTTAGAATTGGCATTTAAATGGTTGAATTAGAAAATTGGCGTTTTTGAGAAAATCAGATGCAGAAAAGATAAAACTGCAAAATTGCAAAAAGTGAGGCCCAAATCCACTAGTATAGGGCCAGCCACTTTTGTAGGAAATTTAAACTGATATTTTCATTATTTTAATGCCAAATAATTCAAACCTAACCCTAGTGGAATGCTATAAATAGATAGTGAAGGCTTCAGGAAATTTACACTTAAATTTTCTATTTTTCCTTCAGAGAAAAACCTGAGCCTCTCTCTCTCCCTATCTTTGGCCGAACCCACTTTCTCTTTCTTCTTCCTTCAATTTCGAAAATCTTAGTGTGAGAGTAGTGCCCACACACAGCAAGTGATACCTCAATCATAGTGAGGAAGATCGTGAAGAAAGACTTTCAGCAAGAAGGAGTTTCAGCATCAAAGATTCAGAGAAAGAGATCCAGGTTCAGATATTGATAATGCTCTGCTACAGAAAGGAATCAAGGGCTAGATATCTAAACGAAATGAGTCATTTATGTTCCGCTGCAACCAATGTAAGGTTTCCTAAACTTTATATGTGTTTATTTCATCGTTTTAGAAAGTTCATATTTAGGGTGTTAATAAACATACTTGTGAGTAGATCTAAGATCCTGGTAAAATAATTTCCAACACCTCGAACAATAATCAAAGGACAAGCATTAGCAGACTTCATTGCTGAATGCATTGGCCTCGACGGAGATGACATCTCTATGAAAATAGAGTTATTTAGCTTTTTTTGTGCATTAATTAGTTTTGTTCTCAAGTATTTTTCATTTATTTCAGTGACTTTTATGGGGTTTTACTTAATTTTGCATAAATATTAGTTTAGTATTTATAAATTAGTTTTAGTTAATTTTTGTAACATTTTATCAATTTTATTTAGTTTCCCATTTTAAAAATATTATTCTCAATATTATGTATTTTGTAGAATTTAAATGTAATTATGGAGTCAAATTATGGTCAAAAGTTAAAAAAAAAACTAAAGTGGTAAATTTAAAGGAGAAACTCTAATGTGTTCAGTATAAAAGAAGATTTTATGCATCCACATCAATGTCTAACTAGAGAATGCCAGTTCACAAATTTATTCATAGCTCCATTATTTGTTGAATTATAAGTTGTCATTTGTTTAAGTCTTGGCTCTTCCTTTACAATTACATATTTTTTTTGTTGTATTTGTTGAAAGAAAAGAAAAAGAAGGTGAAGAGAAGTTAGAGGACACGTGGTGCCATGCTATGAAGACCTAATATGATAAGCATATACATATGCTATTCTATCAAAGGCAGACGTGAATTGACAAGAAGAAAGGAGGCGGCAGTGGTGCTTCCAGTCCAGGAAAAAAAAAAAGAGTTATTTGAATGTTATTTAGAGTTTTAATTTTGAGATTGGCAAAAATTAAGAGGAATAAAAAGAGAAATTTGAAAGAGAAACTTGGAGTATTGTGATAAACTCCATATGAGTTTTTTTTTTTTCTCTCTCTCTTTTCTTTTAAATTTTATAATTCTTGCACAATTTATTAGGTGTTAATTTTTCTTTTACTAGAATTATTTTGTTGACTAAAAATTGTGATTTGATATTTTGTTGTTATGTTTAGTGAATTGATTTTGTTCATTCAAGAGTGTTTAATGTGCAATTGCTTACTTTTACTTGATCACCATTAGTAAGTACTAGCTAATCTTGATTTTAGAAAAAATAGGGTTAGTGAAATTAATTGAATGATGCATGAATATCAACTTGGAAAAGTGCAATTTGTAAATAGCATAGGAATATGTTATTTTTCTTATATGACTTGAAGGAATTGTACTTAAATTAGTATTCTTAATATTAATTGGGCATAGGAATATGTTAATTAATTAAAAAATTAAATCATAAACACTTTGGAAAAATGATTATGACATTTTAAATTCCTAGTTGACATCATCAATTTACAACAATACGCATTTGCACCATTATATCAACTTTGTATTTTTAGGCCAATTTAGTAATTCTAGCTTATTTTTTTTTCTCATAGTTTGTGTTTGTTAACTTTTACATATTCTCATCACTTTATTTTATTTTGTTGAAACTAACTTGTGAGTAATTAGTTTTGTAAATTAATTTCTAATTTTCAATCCCTGTGGAGATGATACTCAATTTATCACTTTATTACTTGTTGACGATAGCGTGCACTTGCGTATACAATTTTTACAATAAGTTTTTGGCGCCGTTGTTGGGAATTAATTTAGTGAAATTTTATTTGTGGAACTTAATTACTATCAATTTGGTTTTTTTTTTCATTTGTTTAATTTTAGTTTTTTGTTCTATTTTACGCTTTGTTTGTCTTGTTTTGGTTTTACTTGCAAGGTACTTGAGATGTCGCATCGACAAGTCCTAATGAATTTTATTCAACATGAATTGGAGCCCTTGTATGAAGCATGGTGGAGATACAAGGCATTTCTAATGAGGTTTCCATATCGTGGGCTGTCCAAAGAGTGTCAATTATAAATCTTCCTAAATTGGTTGAATCCAAGCACACGAGAATGGGTAGAAAGAGGAAATGGTACCACCAATTTCTACCAACTATCAATCAATGAAGCCTATTGGATATTGGAAGACATGGCGGAGTATAATGAGTGGTGTTGTAATTGTCCAAACAATGACCATGTTTGGGAGGACAACTACAACTACATTAATGATCCTACCAATCTTAACCACAGAACCAATCACATCAGTTATGAATCTTTACAAGATTCTAATGCCTCGGATCAAATACCTCAGTCTCGCCAACTCACTCCTTCCCCCAATAACACTATCTCTACTCAGTCGAGTTCCAGTCACACTTCTTCTACTGATTCTTCTCTTCCATATCCCCTGCCCCAAGAATCCACATCCTCCACACAGTCCTTCCCTGCTCAACCAAATGCCCCCAATATCAACAATCACTCCATGGTTACACGGTCTAAGGCAGGAATATTCAAACCAAAATCCTACCTAACTCACATCCATAATCCTTTAGAACAAACAAGTGTAAAACAGGCCCTTGTTGATAGAAAATGGAACCAAGCCATGAATCAAGAATTACAAGCTCTTAAAAAGAAGAAAACTTGGATCTTGGTTCCTCCCACTAATGACATGAAAATTATCACTAATAAATGGTTGTTTAGAATAAAATATAATGCAGATGGATCGGTTAACAAGCTCAAAGCTCGTCTTGTTGCAAGGGGATTTCAATAAACATTTGGTCTGGATTTTCTTGAAACTTTTAGCCCTGTAATAAAGCCATGCACTATCAGGATTATATTCTCCCTTGCTGCAACGAATGGATGGGATATTCAACAGTTAGATGTGAACAATGCGTTCCTAAATGGAGAATTAAAAGAAGAAGTGTTCATGCACCAACCTCAAGGCTTCATAGACCCTGAATTTCCCCATCATGTATGCAAGCTCAACAAAGTAATTTACGGATTAAAACAGGCCCCCCGTGCCTGGTTTGATACTCTAAAATTCACCCTAGTTCAATGGGGATTTACCAACTCTACAGCTAATACAAGCCTATTTTTCTCTGAAAAACTCAACAAGCTGCTCCTTTTACTTGTTTATGTGGATGACATCCTCACAACAGGAGAATGTCCAGACCAAATTCAAAGCATCATCACTGCTCTTCACAACAAGTTTGCTTTAAAAATGCTTGGTTCTGTGCACTACTTCCTTGGTTTTGAAGTTCTCCGTGACACTAAAGCAATATATTTGACTCAAACCAAGTACATTCATGATTTATTAGCCAAAACAAATATGGTGGATGCTAAACCACAATCAACTCCTATGTGTGCCACTGCCAAATTAACTCAGTCCTCGGGATCCCCTCTTGCAGATCCAAAACAGTATCGAAGTGTTATTGGGGCCTCTCAATACTTACTCATGACTCGACCGGACATAGCTTTTGCTGTCAATAAGCTAAGCCAATACTTGTAAGCTCCTTCCACTGATCATTAGGGTGCTTGTAAAAGAATTCTTCGCTACTTAGCTGGTACTTCCACAGTTGGTTTGACTTTCACAGCATCATCAAACTTGGATCTACAGGGTTATACGGATGTTAATTGGGCAGGTTGTAGTGATGATCAAAAATCAACTTCGGGCTATTGTATGTTCCTGGGCAATAATCTAATCAGTTGGTGTTCCGAGAAACAAAGTGTTGTTGCTCGATCCAGCACTGAATTTGAATATCGTGCCCTTGCTTTGGCCACATCCGAATTGATCTGGCTACAATCTATCCTCACTGAACTATCTATACCTCTGTCATCAATTCCTATATTGTGGTGAAACAACTTGGGAGCAGGATCATTGGCTTCAAACCCAGTTTATCATGCTCAAACGAAGCATATAGAAATTGATGTCCACTTTGTTCGAAACAGAGTTCTGGAAAACAAGATGGAAGTTCGCTATGTTGACTCTCCATATCAAATTGTTGATATCTTAACTAAACCGCTGCATAGCTCTCAGTTTGTGTATCTAAGAGACAAGTTAACACTCAAGTCAAATGAGTGTAACTTGAGGGGGGATGTTAGAGACAATTCAGATTAACTCTCTCTCTCCTTAAGTTAGTTAGTCTGTTATTTCTCTTTCTGTTATTACAGTTGGTATGCCAACTGTCTTTCTTTGTTTTCTTATTTTTTCAGTTGTAACAAACTCTTGGCCTATATATTGTGTTTGGCCTTATTTTCAATGCAGAGCTTCTTTCACTTTTCCACTCATTCATTTCTTTCATTTCTCTCTCTTTACATTCAAACAATGAAGACGAAGGACACATAAAATGAGCATTGATATTGAGTATTAGTAGTGTCTAATATTTTTTAAATGTAACGCCTTACAATTGGTTAGTGACATTCTTTATAAGTTATTACATTAAATTAAATGAGACTCAATACTTAATTACACTATCACACCTGAGAAAATGGTAGACACCAAGATGTTGTTTGGCTTTACAGTTTAAAAACTGTTTTCTGTTTTTTTAAAACTGAAAACAGTTTTTAAAAACTAATAAGGGTTGTTTGGCAAGTTTTAAAAAACTAAAAAACAGAAAACATCAAAATGCTATTTTCAATTTTCAAAAATAATTTTTTTTGTCTAACATATTATATTTTGTATTTTGCTCACATACTTGGATCCTAGACCCGAAACCATACCCAAACTTGGATCCGGATGGATTAATGTCATGGTATGGTGTTAAAATATTAATTTTTTTTTCTAAGAAAAATATTTAAAAATAGTTTTTAAAAATTTGTGCCATACACATTTAAATTTTTAAAATGACAAAAAACGGTTTTCTATTCTCACTTTTAAAAACACAATTTTAAAAACTGAAAACTGAAAACACAACCAAACAAGCTCCAAAAGTCCTTTTTAGTATTTCTTCTCTAAAATATCATTATCTTTCATTCCAAAAGACAAATAATTTTCAAATAAAAACTCTCAGCCAAAATTAGAGATTTGTGAGACCTAATAAAAACGAAATATTTTAGATGGAGCCAAAGGTGATTTTGGTCATTAGACTACCAAGGTACAACTACATTTTTTCATCAAAAAAAAAAAAAAAAGTGTACAACTACAAGTTCTACAATCCCAACTTGACAAATATTTATATAAAAATATATATATGTCAAAAGCACACACACCACCAGTTGAGACATATTCCCAAATTAAAAAAAGCTACGTTGAATGTTTACTTGGATATGAGTTGACACAGACAAAATAATGGTTGATTAGGGTTTTGGATGGTACCAATTAAGAATGTTTGGCCAGAATAAGTTTTTCAAAAAGTTGGTTAACCTTTGCCCTAGTGGCTGTGTTAATATATTGACCTCGTTGACCGACTTGGAAATTCAAACCCTCACTACCTACGTATATGCACCAACCACGAATAAATCAATCATATATCATATATATTCATTTGATTTCTCTACATATTTAATTATATAAAATATTTTAACTAAATTAGAAATTTTTTTAATCTCGTTATAAAGTCCACTACAAAAATTCTAAGATTTTTCATTATTATTAACAAGAAAAAGTCATTAATATTTATCTCACTTGACACTAGATACTTGGAAAACTTATGTGGTAGACTCTAACTTTATTTGTATGGTATAAATTTATTTTAAAAATGTAAATCAATTATAAAATTAATATGTATTTTTTATTGATGATAGTGTTTATTGTAAATTTTTTTAAAAAATAAGGTATATTTTTATAAATACTCAAAATTTACAAAAACATAGATCTACAATTTTTTAATATTTTTACAGATTTAATTTTTCTTTTCAGAAAATTACAAATAGTTATTTTTACGTTGATTTCACAACAACATTATACTAGTTAAGTTGATTTCATGTTTCTTTATATTTTTGTATTTGTATTCATGTTGTTTTCATAAAATTCCATAAAAATGTAATTGAAAAATATAAATTCATAAAAAGGTAAAATTTAATCTGTAAAAATATTTTTTTAAAAAAAAATTATATATATATCATTTTAGGCACTTTGTGTAAAAAATCTCTTTAAATAATTTACGATGATGGTGTTCAAAAATTATGTTGCACACCTATTTCTTCTAGAATAAATAGGATTTGCCACACACACTCCCCCCGCTATGACATTTTTTAAAGTTTTGCCCCGTAATTTTTTTTTTGTTTGTTGCAGAAAATTTTCTGCACTATAAAAATCATTTACATTCTACTCATTTTTTTAAAAAAAAAAATGTTGATATAGCACTAACATGATGTTACTCTAACACAATTCAAGAGTATGACAGAAAATAAATTCATAAATAATAGTCTAATTTTGATGAATTATGAGAATATGTAAATGCATATTCTAGCATAGAGATAATATTTGTATGTTTAATGCTAATAAATTAGATTTCGAGTAGTTTAATGTTGTTAATTAGACCACCGTACTATAATTATACATGTGACTCATGGCCACATAAACAAATTATTATGAAAAATTAATTGAATATAACTGAAGGAGAATAATGGTAACGATTTTTTTAATTTAGGCGAAATTTATGAAACAAAATATAAAATCAAGGGACAAAATTCTACAAAATCATAGTTTAGTAAAAAAAAATCATTTTTATTCTTTTTCTATATTAG
This sequence comes from Cannabis sativa, assembly GCF_029168945.1. Classification (NCBI taxonomy): domain Eukaryota; kingdom Viridiplantae; phylum Streptophyta; class Magnoliopsida; order Rosales; family Cannabaceae; genus Cannabis; species Cannabis sativa. The sequence continues at coordinate 43,281,974 of NC_083604.1, forward strand.
TGGAAACCCAACTTCTAAACTCCACTTCTAAACTCTTATTAAACTCTGATTTTGACATTATAAAGTATCTAAATTTTCTCAAAAATTTGTTGAGGAATCTATCATAACTGTAATGATCATAAAAGTAAACTATAATTGTAATTATTTTATGTGCCTAAAATATCACATACCCTCCTAATATATTTTTGGGATATTTACAGTGAAATTATTTAATTTATGTAATTATTATACATATGACCCTAATATAAAAAAGATATAGCAGCAAAAGTCTCTTTCGTCAATTTTTTGTTGGATCTATTGGTTTCTTACCGTTAAATGATAAGTAGGATATTCTGAATTCACACCATTGGTCCAAGTGGAATAATGTAATGTACAAATTGCTGACATATATATAGGAAATTTCTTTGGTGAGAGCATCACTTTTCCTTCGGTCGTATACACATTTCTTATTTTCGGTATATAGAGAAATTGTAAATTAACTTTTTTCATATCATGGTTAAGCAAATAATAATAATAATTGTTATCCGTGTTTCTGAATGAGGACACGTGGCAAGAAATAAAAGAGAACAAACCAATGATCACCGACTAAGTCTTCTTAATGACAGAAGGTCACAGAGAGATTAGGCTAGCCCGGGAAAGGTCTGACCCGGAAAAGGCATAGAGATTTATTGCAAAGAAAATGACCATTCAGGGCCCAAAAGCTTTATCATTGCTCCGGGACCCGGAGAAGACCAATTTATCTATAAGTGCAAGCAGATGTCGGAGAGTTATGTGAAGAGTCTAAGACGGATGCCAACTGTGCAAGGAGAACTAAAAGCCACATGCGAGGCGAGAGCCGAGGCTTTATGATAGTTATTCTTGTCTGACACAAAATCAAATCTTGTTCCTTGTGTCGGACTATGGTAGTGTGCGCTATTAGAATATTTTATTTATGGAAATTATTTTCTAATTAAGGAAATGATTTTCTATTTAAGGAAATAAATAAATAATTGATTTTCTGATAAATGAATATTTTATATTCATTGAATCTGGACAAAATCAATTATGTAATATTCTATATATGGTCAGATTTCTATATTCATTACCTGATTTGATTTCCTGAATTAATTGTCAAAATATTCTGACAATTAATGTGGCACATATACTGATGTAGTATCTCACCTATAAATATAGGGTCTCGGTCCCTGAGCTCCTCACTCATTCTGATTTCATTCAGCAAATTCCATCTAAAGAGAGTTGAGAGAGCGAGGAAGCCCGAACTCCAATACCGAAGCTATCGCAGGGATTGAAGCTCAAAGATCAATGGCTGGAGGTATATTGATCCTTTCATTGCATATATTATTGATATGATTACAGTTTGTTTTCCGCATTTCATATCATTTGTATATGCTATATTACATACACTATATTATAGTCTAACAGTTGGTATCAGAACGGATTTATCTCTGCCTTGATTTTGGTTGAGTTTCATATATATATATATATACACTTATATACATTGTTCATATTTATATATATTTATTTTGGTTCGTTGGTGTATATATATATACTCATATTCATACAATCCCGTTTATATATATATTTTCATACGTATATACATATATACATTTTTATTCCTACGGTTCATATATATATAATATAGTTTACACGTTACTGTATATATATATACATTTTTCATTTTTTTGGTATATTTACGTGTTTATATATATATGTTTATATATATTGTATATTATATATATGCTTTATCGCATAATACATTCATAATATTCATTTTCATTTATGTGATATATACATGCATATATATATAACATAAAGTTATCGGTTAAAGTTTATTTTTTCCGTTTTTCATTTTTATTTTTCGGTGTTTATTTCGAATTCTATATACATTACTATATTCGTATAGTATTATAGATCGATCTAAGCATTGAAAATCCATTGAAAAACTTAAAGATGGAAAAAAATTTCAGTTAAAACTTTTTCGGACCCGATTAACTTTGTGATATTAAAGTTTATATTTTTTCGTGTTTTCGTGCATAAAATCTACGTGGATCTCTTTATTATTTGATTTAGAACAATTTAGATTTGAAAACACGCAATTTGGTCGTCGGAAACGCAATTTGTGATCGGGTTTGGGTCGGGTTCGACGGACCCGCGTGCAGAAAAACGGGTAAAAATAGACCCAGTTTGGCTGGAGAAGACGACGCAAACGATATGTCGTTTGTCAAAAAACGACGTGTCGTTTGTTAAAAAATGACTTGTCGTTTGTCAAAAACGACGTGTCGTTTGAAAGGCTTCATTGCAGCTGTCGTTTATAGTAAACGACATGTCGTTTTTCACACTGTGAAAAAACGACATGTCGTTTTTCGTCTTGATAGCAGCCCTTCAGAGAGAAAAATGACGTGTCGTTTTTTCCCCTTGTGGAAAAACAACGTGTCGTTTGCATGCATTTTCAGCCCCTTCAAATTTGGAAAAAACGACGTGTCGTTTTGATTTTTCAAAAACGACATGTCGTTTGGCAGTGTGGTTTTTTCAAAAAAAAAAAAAGGAAAAATTCCGAATATATGATAAATTTTTATTTATTTGGAATATTAATTATTTTCCTATTTTTGTGTTAATTTAGTCAATAAATTGCATTTAGTTAATTTTTCATTTTTGTTTAATACATATATATAGTATAAATTAAAAATAAAAATTTGTTTAATTTGGTAATTTATTACATGATTTATTTAGGCATGTAAAAATTGTGCTAATTTGTGCATTGAATTATATATTACCAAATTTATGCAATTTATTGTCTAAATTAATTTTGAAAAATCTGTCATTAATTTCATATTAAGGAATTAGCATTTAATTAATAATCATATATTAATTGTATTATTTTGTATTTATTTGACAAATTTATGTTTAATGCAATTAATTTGGATTTGTATGATTTAAATGCTATACATAAATTCCTTTTATAGTGCTAGATATATTTAGAAATATTCAAACATTAAGATAGGTTGAATATTTTATTTAGCAATTAAGTTTCATAAAACTTCATAAAATATTCATAAAACTTTATAAAATGAATAAAATATGAATAAAATGTAAGTAATTTTGTGGTTTGACATAAGAAAACATGAACCTGGGACAAATGCTCATATCTAGAACGGTTTTTAATGATCTTCGGACGACCACACTAGGAGCACTAATCTCAGTGATTGTCTATTATGTTAATAACGAAATTACTTTTAGGTAGAGCCCAATACCTAATGTCTAAGTGAAAATATAATTTTAAATAATTAGGGAGTAGCCACAACATCTTTAATTATATAAAATTATATATTAATTAAAATTCACCTTAATGGACAAAACTTGTAATTAATTATTTGGATATAATAATTTTACCCCACAGGGATTTTATTATATTTTTATAATTAATTAGGATAATATATTAAGTTAAATTCTCTTAATTTACCCCACAGGGAGTTATGAGGATTTGATTTAATAGTGTTATCACAAATGTTAATTAAAGATAGATTTCATTCCTCCATTATTTCTAAATTAAATACTTCATTAAATCTATCATAAAGTTCATCTAATTTTATTAGATTTAAAATTTAGCCCACAGGCAATTTTAGATTTAATAAAATTTTCATCTTCATCATGTTTCTACATTGGTAAAACATGAATTCATTAAAGCCTCAATTCTTTTAACATCTAAATTTTTGTAATCCTATTCTTGCAGCCATTTTTCATCCACCTCTAAATACGCTGAAATCACAAGTGAAATCCCTGAGCTTAGGAGTGACAACTTCAAAATCTGGAAGGAACGAGTTCTTCTCCACCTAGCTTGCACTGACATGGACTATGCAATAAGGAAAGACGAACCAGCTGCTATCACTGATACTAGCACTGCTGCTGAGATTGCACTGCGTGAAAAGTGGGAGCAATCTAATCGTCTTTGCATCATGTTCATTATGTCTAGAATTCCTATGGGAATGCGTGGATCGGTGGAGCCACCTGAGAAGGTGAAAGACTTTATCAAAGTTATGGATGAGCAGTTTGACACTTCAGATAAATCTTTGTTCATCAACCTCATCCAAGAGTTCTCGTCCACAAAACTCACCGGTGTTAAAGGAGTTCGAGAACACATTTCTAAAATGAGGGACATCACTGCTCATTTGAAGAAACTCGACGTTATCATTCCTGATACCTTCCTGGTTCATTACATCCTTCACAATCTTCCTCCACAGTATGGGCCTTTCAAAATTTCATACAACACACATAAAGAAAAATGGACTATCAATGAATTGATGACCATGTGTGTTCAAGAGGAAGCCAGGCTCCTACAGGAGCAAGGAGAAAGTGTTCACCTGACCACTCAACCTAAGAAACGCAAGCCATTCAAGAAGAACAAAGGGAAAAAGCCCATGGCTCCCAAGGCTGCCATAAAGAAAGATTCCATCAAATGTTTCTTTTGTAAACAAAAGGGACATGCGAAAAAGGAGTGCAGCCAGTTCAAGAAATGGATGGATGACAAAGGTAATCCAATTTCCTTAGTATGTTATGAATCTAATATGGCTAATGTTAATCTTAACACATGGTGGATTGATTCCGGTTCAACAATTCACATAACAAATTCCTTGTAGGATATTTAAAATCTAAGGAAGCCAGTGGCAAGTGAGCAAAGCATCTTATCTGGAAACAAGATGGGCTCACATGTGGAAGCTATTGGAACATGCAATTTAGTTTTAAGTAATGGTTTTATTTTAAAGTTAGAAAAGACCTTTTATGTACCAAGTTTCTCTAGAAACTTGATTTCAGTTTCAAGACTTATACCCTTTGGTTTTTCCTTTACATTTTCAGACAAATATTTCAATTTATATTATAAATCTGAATGTGTTGGAAATGGTATTTTGTCTGATGGTCTTTACTGCCTTAATTTACAAAATAATACCACTAATAATTTTATGCATGTTCGCGCTGGCACTAAAAGATGTGTTATGAAAGAGGATTCATATACATTGTGGCACCGGAGATTGGGACATATCTCCATTAATAGAATTAAAAGGTTGGTAAAAGATGGGGTACTCAATACCTTAGATTTTACTGACTTTGATACTTGTGTGGATTGCATTAAGGGAAAGCAAACCTCCAAGTCTGTCAAAACTGGTGTCCATAGGAGTTCTGAAATATTAGAAATCATACATACTGATATATGTAGTCCAGATATGGAGTCACATGGTCAGAAATACTTCATCTCATTCATAGATGATTACTCACGCTACATGTATATCTACTTACTTCATAATAAAAGTGAAGCATTAGATGTCTTTAAGATATTTAAAGCTGAAGTAGAGAAACAATGCAACAAGCAAATTAAGATAGTGAGATCAGATAGAGGAGGTGAGTATTATGGTAGATACACAGAAGATGGACAAGCACCTGGTGCATTTGCGAAGTTTCTTGAAGAAAATGGAATTGTTGCCCATTACACCTTTCCCGGTACACCCGAGCAAAATAGTTTTGCAGAAAGAAGAAACCGAACATTAATGGACATGGTGCGGAGTATGCTTAGTAGCAACTCTAACCTTCCTAAATCCTTGTGGACTGAAGCATTAAAGACATCCGTGTACATATTAAACCGAGTTACAACAAAGGCAGTCTCAAAAACTCCTTTTGAATTATGGAAAGGTTGGAAACCAAGTTTGAATCATGTACGCATTTGGGGATGTCCATCTGAAGTTAGAATATATAATTCACAAGAGAAGAAATTGGACCCAAGGACCATAAGCGGATTCTTTATAGGGTACGCTGAAAAGTCTAAAGGTTACAAGTTTTATTGTCCATCTCATAGCACAAGAATTGTGGAATCAAGGAATGCAAAATTTCTTGAGAATGCCTTGATCAGTGGGAGTGATCAATCAAAGGACTTAGGTCCTGAGAAAGATCCTTCAGAACCTTCCACTTCAAAAGCAAGATTGATAATGGTTAACACTCCTGTAGTTCAAACGAATGTTGAACAACCATTACCAATCACTGAAGATCCACATGTTGGTAATGATAATCCAGTAGATCAAGATGTTCAAGAGTTGCCTGCAACTGTTGAACAACCTGTTGAACCTGCTGAACCAGCTGCTGCTCCCCAAGAGCCTGTTGGTGAAGTCTTAAGAAGATCTACTAGACCTATCAAACCAAAGATTTACAAAGACTATGTTGTGTATTTATTAGAATCTGATATTGGAATTGAAAATGATCCAGAAACGTTTCTACAAGCTATGAACAGTAGAGAATCAAAATTGTGGTACAATGCTATGGATGATGAAATGAATTCTATGAGGTACAACAGAGTCTGGGAACTTGTAAAGTTGCCTAATGGGGCGAGAGCCATTGGCTGTAAATGGGTCTATAAAACTAAGAAAGACTCATTAGGCAACACTGAGAGGTACAAAGCGAGACTTGTTGCTAAAGGATTCACTCAAGAGGAAGGAATTGACTATACGAAGACTTTTTCTCCTGTATCAAAGAAATATTCCCTCAGAGTCATCTTGGCATTAGTTGCTCATTTTGATTTAGAGTTGGAGCAGATGGATGTAAGAACTGCTTTTCTGAATGGTGATCTAGAGGAGGAGGTATACATGAAACAACCAGAAGGATTCTCCTCTAGTGAAGGTCAGGATTTGGTATGCAAGCTTAAGAAGTCCGTATATGGATTAAAACAAGTGTCCCGTCAATGGTATTTAAAGTTTCATGATGTCATCTCTTCCTTTGGATTTGAAGAGAATGTCATGGATCAATGCATATACCTGAAGGAAAGTGGGAGTAAGATCTGTTTTCTTGTTTTATATGTGGACGATATTCTTCTTGCATCCAATGATAAAGGGTTGCTACGTGAAGTGAAACAATTTCTTTCAAAGAACTTTGAGATGAAAGACATGGGTGAAGCATCCTATGTCATAGGCATTAAGATTCATAGAGATAGATACCGAGGTATCTTAGGTTTATCTCAAGAAGCCTACACCAACAGAGTTTTAGAAAGATTTCATATGAAAGATTGTTCACCGAGCGTTGCTCCAATTGTGAAGGGTGATAAATTAAATTTAAGCCAGTGCCCAAAGAATGATTTTGAAAGAGAACAAATGAAGAACATTCCTTATGCTTCTGCTGTTGGAAGCCTAATTTATGCTCAGGTGTGCACAAGACCCGACATTGCTTATTCTGTCGGAATGTTAGGAAGATTTCAGAGTAACCCGGGGATAGACCACTGGAAAGCTGCAAAGAAAGTTATGAGGTATCTTCAGGGTACTAAGGATTACAAACTGATGTTCAAACGAACTGACAATCTAGAAGTAGTTGGCTACTCAGACTCAGATTTCACTGGTTGTACTGATTCACGTAAATCTACATCTGGTTACGTGTTTATGTTTGCTGGTGGAGCTGTGTCCTGGAGGAGTAACAAACAAACCTTGACTGCTACTTCTACTATGGAGGCTGAGTTCGTTTCTTGTTTTGAGGCTACATCACATGGTGTATGGCTAAAGAGTTTCATTTCAGGCCTTAGAGTGGTTGATTCCATTGCAAGGCCGCTAAAGATGTTCTGTGACAATTCAGCTGCTGTTTTCATGGCTAAGAACAACAAAAGTGGAAGTCGAAGCAAGCACATCGACATTAAGTACTTAGCTATTAGAGAACGTGTTAAGGAAAATAAAGTGGTCATTCAACACATTAGCACTGAATTGATGATTGCCGATCCTATGACAAAAGGCTTGCCACCTCATAAATTCAAGGATCATGTAGAGAACATGGGACTTGGTTCCCTTATGTAATTTGTACAAATAAAGTTATTATCAATGAAACTCTTATTTTGATTTTTCTCATATTTATGCGTATCTTATTTTACATTTGAGAAAAATTTCAGAGGACCTGAATAAACATAAGGTTTAGGGTTTATTCACTTAAGTACATTGCCACATAAAGTACATTGTTATATAGTAAATGTATTGTAATACATGGAAGATAATACTCGATTCATAATGAGGACATGTCTCTATGATTCGTATGTTTATTATATAATGAGGAACGTTGAGTTTGAATATTTTAGTTTAAATGCTGACCAAGTGGGAGAATATTAGAATATTTTATTTATGGAAATTATTTTCTAATTAAGGAAATGATTTTCTATTTAATAAAATAAATAAATAATTGATTTTCTGATAAATGAATATTTTATATTCATTGAATCTGGACAAAATCAATTATGTAATATTCTATATATGGTCAGATTTCTATATTCATTACCTGATTTGATTTCCTGAATTAATTGTCAAAATATTCTGACAATTAATGTGGCGCAGATACTGATGGAGTATCTCACCTATAAATATAGAGTCTCGGTCCCCGAGCTCCTCACTCATTCTGATTTCATTCAGCAAATTCCATCTAAAGAGAGTTGAGAGAGCGAGGAAGCCCGAACTCCAATACCGAAGCTATCGCAGGGATTGAAGCTCAAAGATCAATGGCTGGAGGTATATTGATCCTTTCATTGCATATATTATTGATATGATTACAGTTTATTTTCCGCATTTTATATCATTTGTATATGCTATATTACATACATTATATTATAGTCTAACATGCGCACCACCCTCTGAATACTGTACTTTGTTCGACGGCTCCTGTGAGCATTTTGTCCACAAAGTGCAAGCCTTTGCCCAACACGTGCCTTGCACAAGCAATGGTCCCCACTATACGGACAATTTTCCACACAAGAAAGAACCATCTTGGGAGCCTAATAGTCAAATATCTAATGTATTTTACCACAATAGTGGGCTTTTTTACAGAAATCCTAGATAGGTCATGGGTATGCTCATGTCGGTACTTTAGCCTATAAATACTCTTTTATTTCCACACAAAGGGGGGATAATCGAAGCTCTGTCAAAATCTCTCTAAGCTTTCTTCTTCTTTAAGAGAAACTAAGAGAATAAAGTTAGGGTTTCCTACTGTAAACAACATTGTAATACATTAAATAAGCCTTCTAAGGCCAATATACTGACTCGTGGGCTAGGAATTATTAACACCTGAATCACGTAAAAATCTTTATCTACTTTATTTATTGTTTCTTTTATTTCTTGAAGCTTTTTTAAATTTGTTTTTGGAAATTTCGATAAACAACAACAACTAATAATAATAATATAAATTATAGTTATAATAGTTACTCTATCTGTTTTCGAAAATTTTAAATAATTTGAAGTGTTTAAAATATAATTCAAATAATTAATTGCATGCATACTTATTTTATTTAACTATTTTGAATTTACTTTTATGTTGTACTTATTAAAGTATTATAATTATAATGTAGACGATCATATAATATATATATATATATATATATATTTCAAAAAAAAATATACATATAATCTATATATATATATCTATCTATATATATAAAGGAGAGATATAAGGCAGTGACGTGTCACTCTAAAATCACTCAAAACACTCTAAACTATTCTCTCCTTAATTCTCTCATTTTTTAATTTTTTATTCAATTTATAAATATTAATGAATTAATTAATTAATAAAAATATCTAATATTAAATTTTTACTCATTTTTAAAATAATATATAACCTTAAACCTATATATAATTTTATCACATTCACTCTATGTCACGTTCTTTTCGATCTTCTTCTTAATTTTCTTTTTCTATTTTTTTCTTTTCTTTTATTTTTAGTGTACAATCTTTCTCTAATCTTATATGTTTTTTAAATCTTTTTTGTTTGTTTGTTTAGAGTACCTCGACGAATAATAAACAGTAGCAATGACATCAATAGACAACATCAAGGCCTCGATTTTTTATTGGTATTTTTTTTCTTTCTATATTATAATATATTTTTCTGTAAATTACTAATTATTGTTAATATCATCTATTTCTTCTTAATCTTTCACTCATCAAAATATTTCACATACATACTCTTTTTTATGTCAACAATTTCACCATCATTAATTACTTTGAATTATTCATGATTTTAGCCTCGATTTTTTATTGGTATTTTTTTCTCTCTATATTTTATAATATATTTCTTGGTAGATTACTAATTGTTGTCAATATTCTCTCTATGTACTCTACTTTTTTTTTTAATTTTATATATATATATTCTAAATTTTCCCTCACTCATCAAAATATTTCTCGATGATCATGATTTATTTATTAGCATAAATTTTTTTGAAGTAGAAAAAATTAAATTTGTAGTATAAATACCTAAGTAAATTGTCACGTGCAATTTCTGATTGATTCAAATCATTAAATTTTTATATTTTTTTTTAAAAAAAATAGTTTAAATATACCAATAAAAAATGACATGTGGATTATGACTTAACATGCCAAAAAATTAAATTTAGTAATGATTTGTATTTTTTTAGGAGTCACGTTGAACAATGAGTTTTCAATTTATAACAAAAATATATCTCGAGAACAAGAAGTATCAGTTTTTATGTGATTGTTTAAATTATACTGTAATAGTTATGGCATTTTGTGGGACTTTTTCTGTTATAAACTTGGGAAAAAAATCTGGTTTATTTCTTTATTTTTCTATTATTATTTTTTTTTTTTGCGGGGTTGATAGAAGTGAGTATTTTTTTTAAGGATAGAAGTGAATGGTTAGATATACAGTTTTGAAAAAAAAAATTATAGTGTGACATATATAATTTTTGTATATAAGTGAATTACAGTACCATATATGATATTATCAATTGATATAGAGTATTGTATTAATTGTTGTGTTAAATGAAATTAGTTTCAGTAGCTTTTTAAAAATTTATAAGAAAACAAAATAATTTAATAATTTATTATATTATTTATGAATATAATATATAGTGATATACTTGAATTTATGTTTTTTTTAAACATAATAAAATCTAAAAAAATATTTTTACAACATATGTAATTTAAATTTCATTTTTTTTATCTTTATTTTTATTTTAATTAAATAATAAATATAATAACAATATGGTAATAAAAGTATATAGTACATATTTTAAAAAAAATATTTAAAAAAATTAGATAATAATAATAAATGTATAGAAAAATCATAATTAACAATAATATTATTTCTTTTTTTTAAAAAAAAAAATTATTTTAAGTATTACTTGTAACTACTTTTAAAAAGCATACATAAATATATTATCATTAATAATAAACTAATAATACGTATCTATAAACAAAATAATTAAAATAAATAAATAAATTCCTATTTTTCTTTAAAAAAAAAATATTGTACTTAAATATGGTAGATGATATATAGCTAATTTTAGGTGTGTACATTTGATACTTAAATGTTACATTGAATTCAAATCTATATATATATAAGATATATAAAGGGGTGACATGTCATTTTAAAATCTCTCTAAATAATACTATTAGCTAAAAATAACTTATCTATCTATCTATCTATTTCTATATGTATAATGCTAAACACTCATTTATTATCGGTAAGAGATTTTGATTGTCTTAAATAAGGCACATATACGGTTCAGATTCTAAATTATTGGATCGGATTTACTTAATTTTACATCTAACATCTCATATTTTTTAATAATGTTAAAATTTGATGCAATTTTATTAAATAAAATACATAATTTATTTCATATACATAAATTTAAAAAAAAAAAAATTAATATCCATTGCGAAGCGCGAATTGTTTACTAGTTTTTCATAATGCCAAAAAAAATAAAAAACCTTCAATAAAATTAAAAGTGATGCGCCGTCTAAATGCTCCTATATAATATATTCTTTTTTTTTTCTTTTGAAACGAAAATGCTCCTATATAATATATTCACCCTTCACAATTTCACTTCACGTGATAGTTTCCTAGTCCAACTATGTTGAGCCAAATATTGAATAATTATATTTGTTAATAAAGTTTACCTTCACTATTCCATCAAAAAAGTTTACCTTCACTGTAAAAACCTTCACTACATTTTAAGTCAAAAGTAGAATTTTCATAAATTAGAATTTAGTTAGTTGGACGAAATTAATTTTTAACTATATATTCTAATTAACAAATTGACTTTAATCTTATACTAACGATGTGATTAGCAAATTATCTACAAAAGCAATTAGATATTATAATTCATGCAGTAACAAATTTACCCAGCAAAAAAAAAAACCAGTAACAAATTGGTCAACAAAACAAATATTGCTTTACATGATAAAAAAAATAAGGGATCTTTTTAATAATATACTTAAAATATAAATTATTTACAAAAATACCTTAATAAATCTCAATTACAATAATACCTTGCCACGTCATAAAAAAAAATACCTTAATTCTAAAATAATATGCCTAAAACGAAATTAATTCCAAATTCCGTTTTTTTTTATTATTTTCTTGGGTTTTCAAAAGTAACATTTTGGTTACTTATGATGCTGATAAGAAACTAATCAGTTACTTTTAAATAATATAATTTGAGATACAATTTGGTTACATCTAAAAACTTATTTGTAAACATCTTAATAATCAATAGCTATTTTTAAGTTATATTGTGCTATCTTATTATTTAAAATACATTTGGGTAACTTTAAAATTTATTTTCGAAACTAATGAGTTTGTCATATAATATAATAAGCTACTATTTTTATTTATCAATTATTTTATATACCTTTTTAAAATAGTAAACATATATATGAAATAGTTTTGTTTAGTATACTTCATAGTAATATATAATTAAAACAATGTAATATACATTTAGTCACTCATATATTTTTTTTTATTATATAAGTATTTTTAATTTTAAAAATAAATTTGATTTGTTAACTAAATAGTATATAATTTGAGATACAGTTTTGGTTTCTTCTAAAATTTAGTTGTATATATCTTAATAATAAGTTAGTTATTTTTATGTAATGTTATAATATTTTATTATTTAAAATACATTTGAGTAACCTTCAAGTTTATTTTATTGTAGAAAGAGTAGAAACTAATTACAAATTAAATTTTCTTTAATATATAATATAATTTAATAGTAACCAATCAGTATATGATTGGTATCATGGCCACCTCAATAGTTTTTTTTTTTTTTTTGAAATAATAAAAAATTATATATTCTAATATCTTAAAATAATCACATTAAAGAGTAGATCACGATAACATTTTTTTTTTTTTTATTTAAGTGAGCAACGATATCGTCAGAAAAATAGTTTTAAAAATCTAGTTACTTTTTGATTAAGTAAATGAAAAAAGAAAGGGATTTTTTAAAAAAAATATACGTAAAATGTAATCTAATTGCAAAAATAATAACTTAACAAATCTCAATTACTTACCTTAATTTCAAACTAATATACCTCAAATGAAACTAATCCCAAAATTTTATTTTTTTTTTTTGTTTTCCTGCGTTTCAAAAGTAACATTTTGGTTACTTATGATGTTGATAAGAAACCAATAAGTTGATTTTCATAAAAAGTTATTATTTTTATATTATATAATTTGAGATACATTTTGGCTAGCTCTAAAACTTATATGTATACACCTTAATAATCAATTAATTATTTAGGTTATATTAATACATTTGAGTAACCTTCAAGTTTATTTTCGAAAATATAATAAGTTGTCATAGAGTAAACTACCATTTTAGTAAATTGTATTTTAAAAAAATATCATATATGTTTAAGCCACCCATATTTTTTAAATGTAAATTATATATGCATTTTGATTAATTAAATAAAGAATGAAGTTACAAATAACTTTTAAAATATTACAAACAAGACACATTTTTCTGGACCAATTGATTATTATTTCGATAAGATACCAATTGGTTACTTTTCATAAAATGATTTATTTTAAAATAAAAATATCTCATATAGATAACTTTTGATTTTTAGATTAGTTACTTTTAAAACTATATGTTATTATTAGTTTATATTATATTATTTAAGATATACTTTTAGGTTACTTTAGTGTAACATTTATGTTACCTTTAATCTTATTTAAGAAACTAACGTGTTACAATAAAGTAAAATAAATCACATAATTTGTTAGTAAAATATTTAGACATCTAAATTAATAACTAATTAGTTATTTTAAAGTTACATCATAGTATCCTAATATTATTTAAGATACATTTTGATAACCTTAATTTATTGTAGAAATTAATTAGTTATCATATAATAACTTTTGAATATGAATAACAAAGTATATTTTAGTAACCCATGAATTTAGTTTGCATATTAAATTTTGTTTATTTATAAAATTTGGGTACTTTTTGGTTAATTTAATAGAAAAAGAAATTTTCAAAAAAAAAATAGAAAAAGAAACTATTGTTTATTGTGGTTAATTTAATACGTAATATAGATATGTTTCCATCGTTACTATAGTAAAAAAAGTAACTATTTAATTAATTATGATACCTAAAATGTAAAGTAACTAGGAAGTTACCTTTCCACACACAACACAAAAATAATTCATTCATTTATTAATATGCACTTCTTTATCAGGAAAAAAAATAATAATCATTGTTTACGATGCTAATAAAAAGCGTTGTAATGTTAGATTTTTAGTGGCGACTGATGATATTTTAATTAGTAAACTAACGCAATACCTATAGGTTAATTGTTTAAAAAATTTATATTTTTATAATTATATATTGTTGAAATGTAACTAATGAGTATATAATTAATATGGTAAACAACTAAATAGTTACTTTGATTTAAAAAAGATGAAAAAACATAAGCTTCCCATATCTTGAAATAATCACATTGAAAAGTAAGTCACAATAATATTATTTTTTAAGGCCAAACAACTAGCAATGTGGTTGAAATTTTATTTTAAAGTTGAAAATAAGAGAAAATATATATTTTTTTTTATTATTTTAACTTTCTCTATACAATTATAAAACTTACGTTCAAATAAAAAAAAAAACAAAAAAAAAAGTAATTGTCTGTTTATCAATTAAAAAACGGCACAATAACGGTACAAAGAATATTGAATGAGATTGCTACAAAAATAATACATTGACATTACTCTACAAACTACAATCCATGTCAAATTTTGAGGCATGGTGGAATTAGCATATATCCCCGGCCCATTAGCAAAACCATTGGCCATGAATTTTCTTTTCTTTTAGCGTTGCCAAATTTAATGGGTTTAATGCCAACAAAATATATGGTTTTGCAGGTCTAGTCACTAATGTTCCTCTTTAGTTTAAAAAGCTAAATATATCAATTTTGTGCTTGAATTGAAAATAAAATATTGTAGGAGTAAAGACTTCCATGCAGATCCAATATATTACTAGTTAAATCCATTAACTTAACACGCACACAGTACATATGTAACAAATTTGTACAGAGGATTTAAGGCCAAACTTCACTAGGATGATTGATCGGTGCGAACATTCGAGACCCTTGATCTCAAAACCTTCAAAAAGATCTCCTCAAACATTTTTTAGGTAACACCAATCTTTGCTTTATAAGAACAAAAGCAGAATCTCCATCACAACAACTTATATAAAATATATATTAATCTATGTATACTTCTAACTTCCACAAGCCATGCACTCTTCACGATTTGTCAGAGAACAAACCATTTGTGCCAAATCAGTATCAGCAATATCCTCAACCTTTGGCTTTTCCTGGCATTGGAAAGAAACAAACTTATAAATAAAAAAGCGTGCAAATATTCAAACGTGAGGAAGAAGTTGAAAAGTGGCAATCACAAGCCCTTACTTTCATGCCAGTAGTATCAACAGTGAACTTGATAGCATCAGCTGCAGCCCGAGATCTTAGATAGTACATTCCTGTTTTCAGACCCTAAAAGGAGGAAAAGATAAATTTAGAAATTTTACACCAAAAACAAATTATCGATGCTAACCAGAACCACAAAACAAAGGATAACAGGTAAATACTCAAGTATTCACAGTGAAATTTGCTTCATATCAATCCAATTGATTTTGTGTAAATGTAATTTTATAAAAGTGGCTGACTCAATTATGAGAAGCACATAATGAAAATAGAACTGGTTCATTGCAAATTTAACTAGATCAAACGTTAAGCACATTACTGTTCTACATAACAAGTTTATCTTGTCCACTTTATCTCAAAGTAGCAGCAAATGTAAACATACCTTTGACCACGCATAGAAGTGCAACGAAGTAAGTTTCCCAAAATTGGGCTGATCCATGTGTATGTTTAGGCTTTGACTCTGATCTATGAAGCATCCACGATCAACAGCCATATCTACCAATGTTCTTTGCTTAATCTCCCAAACAGTTCTGATTAAAGAATATTTTCTTAGCACAATTCCAAAAAACAAAAAAAAGTAACTATACAGAAACAAAAACACTTGTGGGGAAATTGCAGTTTCATACTTGTAGATAACTTTAAGCTCATCGGGAATTTCTGGTATTGTCTGAACAGAACCATCCTCGTATATTATCTTGTTTTTAATAGCAGGTGACCACACACCCGTCTCAGTCAAGTCATGAAGCAAATGTTTGTTCACCACAACAAACTCACCACTGTAAGAGATAAAAAAATATTTAGACCATTGGAAAAACCTTAAAAGAAAATTGAATATGTGGGCCAGAAAAGCAAACCTCAAAACCCTGCGGCTATAAATATTGGAAGTATATGGCTCAAAGCACTCATTGTTTCCAAGAATTTGACTGGTTGAGGCTGTAGGCATTGGAGCTACAAGAAGCGAATTTCTAACTCCATTCTTAGATATCATTTCCCTAAGAGATTTCCAATCCCACCGATCTGAAGGTGTTACACCCCACATATCTGGCTGAAGAGTTCCCTGCACAAGAAAAATGACTCATTAAGAAACTGGAAATGCATCATTATCTGACTATGGTGTTGAGGTTCTAAATCTCTGAAGGAACAAATGAACTGACAAGACAATACTAGAATAGAAGACCCTTAGTTAGTAATCAAAGGGCACAAAGGTTTAGCCAGTGGTTTTAGATGTACATTAATGACAATAGGAAATGTAATTACATAACCAAGTACACTTATATACCTTGCTTACTGGACATCCATCATAGGATTCATAAGGGCCTTCTTTTGCAGCTAACTCAGAAGAAGTCTTCAGTGCATGATAATATATAGTCTCAAATATGTCTTTGTTTAATTGTTGAGCCTGCCACAATATGACAATGTCAACCTCAAATATCCAAGCTAAGACTCTAATAAAATACTACAGCATAGCACTAAAGTAAGAATTACCTCAGGTGAATCAAATGCCATGCCAAGCAAAATAAAGGTGTCTGCCAAACCCTGAACTCCAATTCCAATTGGCCTGTGTCGCAAATTTGACCTCTTTGCTGTCTCAACGGGATAGTAATTGACATCAATTATCTTGTTAAGATTTAAAGTGACTGTTGACGTGATCTGCCAAAACAAAAGGATAAACATTGAGACAATTTATACAATGAGACTTGAGAGAAACTAAGAATGTAAATGAAGAAAGCGCTCCAGCTATCTTATTTTATGCTACATTGTGTTATAAAATAAAACAAAACAAGTAGATTGAGTTTATAACACAAACCTCTGCTAACTTATTGAAGTCAAAATATCGATTCTTGGAACCTCTGCTACCAACAATCTTTGAAGGATGGGACTCTATTGGAACATCCTACAACAAATAATAAAAGTGTCACACCACAACAGACCAAACAACAAAAATCAGGTTTTATTAATAAATTCTAGAAGTGTCTTACCTTCTCTCGAACAAACCGTGGTAGAGCAATTGATGCCAAGTTGCACACGGCAGTTTCTGTTGGACTTGTGTACTCAATTATCTCTGTACACAAGTTTGAAGATTTTATGGTACCGAGGTTTTGTTGATTACTTTTCCTGTTGCAAGTATCCTATAGAGAAGCAGGACAACAGTTACAAGACAAAATAAGAAAATCATTCAGGCTACAGATCACGTATGAGGTATTGTCAGGAAGTAAGATTACAAGACAAGCACCTTAAAAAGCATATAGGGTGTTCCTGTTTCAATCTGAGATTTTAGAATTTCAAACCACAAATTCTGTGCCTGAACAACCTTCTTGGCTTTTCCCTGTAACACATTCATTTATTAAAAACTAGCTAAACAAAATAGCATTAATAAAAAATGTT
Source organism: Cannabis sativa (assembly GCF_029168945.1). Lineage (NCBI taxonomy): Eukaryota > Viridiplantae > Streptophyta > Magnoliopsida > Rosales > Cannabaceae > Cannabis > Cannabis sativa. The sequence continues at coordinate 43,300,072 of NC_083604.1, forward strand.
TTAAGGGCAGCAACAATGCAAATGTCAAATCACTTTACCTCTTTTTCATATTGGGTATAGAGCTTTTCAAATTCTTCACCCCAGCAATCTGCCAAACCTGGTGCCTCATTAGGGCAGAACAGTGACCACTGCCCATTACTTTGTACTCGTTCCATAAACAAATCAGGCACCCAAAGAGCATAAAACAAATCACGAGCACGATGCTCCTCCTGCAAGAATAAATCAGTCATACATATTTAGTGGTCAAGCTCCTAAATAAATCTTCTTCAATTGCTATATTGCATGTATGGATGATTCATTATGCATACCTTTCCATGGTTTTTCCTAAGATCAAGAAATTCAAATACGTCAGCATGCCATGGCTCCAAGTACACAGCAAATGCACCTACAAGGAAAAATACACAACATCAGCATGAATTCACACTTCAAATGGAAAGCATATCACTTTCAAATCAAGAAATAACTACCTTTCCTCTTCCCTCCCCCTTGATCAACATAACGGGCAGTATCATTAAAAACTCGTATCATAGGAACAATGCCATTTGATGTTCCATTTGTCCCACGAATATAACTCCCTGTGGCACGAATGTTGTGAACTGAGACACCAATTCCTCCAGCTGATTTGCTGATAACAGCACACTCTTTCAAGGTATCATATATGCCTTCAATGCTATCATCTTTCATACACAAAAGGAAGCAGCTACTCAACTGCAACAACAATCACCAAGTGGCAATTGATATTAGTATGAGAACTCAATGCATCACACAATTTAAAACAATTAGTTCTTAAAATATCCAAATGTACACCAATCATACCTGAGGCCTTGGTGTTCCCGAATTGAAGAGGGTGGGAGAAGCATGGGTAAACCACCGCTGAGACATAAAGTGGTATGTCTTGATAGCAGATTCAACATCCTCTTTGTGAATTCCAACAGCAACTCTCATCAACATGTGTTGAGGTCTTTCAATGACCTTTCCTTGTACCTTCAAGAGGTATGACCTCTCGAGGGTTTTAAAGCCAAAATAATCATAGTCAAAATCACGATCATATATTATTTCACTATCCAACTGAGCTGCATTCTGAAAGAAAGGAAAAAAAAAATATCAGGATAACCACTATTGTCAGGTAAATGAATATCTTTAAAAAGAAGTACGCATATTCCAAAACTAGGAAGAACATACTAGCGAGCAATATATGTAGTAAAATAAAAAAGGGGAGAAAATAAACATACATTCATGATGATTTCATAGACATCATCTGCAATTAGAGGCGCCTTCTGACCAGATCTCTCACTAAAATGGTTGTACATGATTTTGATCCTGCAAAATCATACAATCAGAAAAGTTTACATATTTGATTAGATGCCAGAGCCAGTTTAGACAAACTAAAAAATGCACTATTAATGAGGCTTACGTCTCAGAAAATGACTTCTTGGTGTTTTTGTGCAAATTCGACACAACAATCCTTGCAGCCAACTGCATCAAATGAAACAGACTTCAACTCATTATAACAAAATTCTCAATCGCAAGTACAAATCAGACAAAACTACATCCATTTACTCTTCATTTCCAAAGAAAATTGAAAACCCAAAAACTATTCATGATCTAACAAATAATTCAGCAATAACAAGGTGACTGTCTGTACTAACTGACCAAACACAGGCGATAAATATTCAGAATATTTCAAAAATTTCGGTGCCGAAACAAAATGAACATATGAGTCAAGAGTTGGATAAAGAAAAACTGACCGAAGCGTAGTCAGGGTGATTGGCAGTTAAAGCAGCAGCAGTTTCCGCAGCGAGCTCATCAAGCTGGCTAGTGGTGACGCCCTTATAGACCCCAGCGCAGACTTTCTGAGCGACCAGAACTGGATCGCAGTGATCGATGCTTAGGCCATAACTGAGCTTTTTCAAACGAGCAGTGATCTTGTCGAAATGAACCGCCTCCTGACGCCCGTCTCTCTTAACAACATACATCTTGCCTCTCTCTTTCTCTCTCGCTCTCTCACTGAGGACTTTCGTCGAACAGTTTGTGTTTGTGCGTGTAGTCTAAATGAAACGAAACTTATACGGTTTATATAAAAGAATGGGGTAACAGATAAGATATTTGAAAGTTTTGGGGATTAGGGTTTGCCGAATTCAGTGTTTGATGTTTCCCTCTAAACCTTCGAATTTCCCGCCAATTTGTTTCACTTTTTTTTTCTTTTTTTGTGAGAGAGGGAATTAAAAAAAAAGGTGCGATGAAAGGGTTGTGGCGGGTAACTCGGATTTTGTTGACTTGTTATCTTGGTTTCTGTGGGACCCACTCTTCTTTATTCATTATTCAATATAATTTTTGTGTAATTATACTTAATTATATTCATTATAATTTGTTACTGTTATATATTTTTTTTCTTTTGAATGTCAATGTGTAATAGTGAATATTTAAGCAGTGTCTAAATTTTAGTTCGACCTTATTCAAATTATTTTGGGCAAATGTGTTTTGAAGCTTCTACCGTACGGATGCTATGGATATGTATCTTATTAAAACGTGGCAGTTGGTGGTGTCAATTAGCATGAGTTTGATATTTGGGTTGCAAAAGGTGGGAGGGGCGAAGGAACGCTGAGTTGTCTTCTTGTTAGTTATTACCGCTGCTGTTTAATGTTATTGTGGCTGAAACCGTTGGATCACCTCCACATTTCAAATGATTTAAGTAGATTTTTCTTCTGTTTTTTTTCTGGGTTATTTATTAATTATTAGTGAAAAAATAATAATCATAAAGATAGTTTGGGAGATATTAATAGGTTCACATGGGGGCTTAGGACTTTGGATAAGTTAGGTTGAATTTAAATGAAAGGTGTTGCTTTCGAATTCAATTAAAAAATAAAAAACAAGCAGCTTCTCCAACACTCTAATCTAATTTTTTTTTCTTTTTTGAATTGTGGGAGGGAAATCAAATCCTATGGGTTTTTGAATCTGAATTGTGTTGGCAAGATTTCGATTAGGATTAAAAAAGGAATTTCTCATAAATTTGGGAAAAAAAATTAAAATTTAGTTTTATGTGGGATAAAAAATTAATACAAGAAAATATGAGATCAAAAATAAACAAAATTTAAAATATGGGAAACCAAACAAAAACTAATAAAAAAATCTAATGACAAATATGGATGAAAAAGTCCACAGAGCAAACACTGGCACCAAAAAAGTTGACAGCACTAAAAAGTCTTGAAAAAATTATTGTCGTCAAAAAAGACGTCACAATTACCTAAAAAGTCATCAGAAAAATCAATAGAGTTATCATTGTCGTCGGAAAAGTATTAGAATTTCTATTGTCACCGGAGTTAGATGTCTCATACATAAACTAAAATAAAACCAGTTTCACAATAAAATGAGTAAAAACAAATAATACACAATAACTCAGAAACCGTTTATAATTAAAAAAAAGAAGAAATCAATTCTAAAAATACTGAAACATAAAAGAAAAACAGAACTAGTTCCATAAAAAATGAGTAAAAACGAATAACACATAATGCTTCAGAAACCAATTATAATTAAAAAAAAAAAATTGAGAATCAGTTCCAAAATTACTGAGACATAAATTAAAATAGAATTGGTTCCAACAAAATAAGTAAACAAAAAAAATACATAATAACTTAGAAAACGGTTATAAAGAGAGAATCAATTCCAAAAATATTAAAACATATCATATTAACAGAATTGGTTTTACAACAAAACAAGCAAAAATAAACAACACACAATAACTCAGAAATCGGTTATTATTAAAAAAATATATATAATATAAACATCACCAGATCACATCACAACAATAGTGTGTTTCTTAGGAGATTCCTTTAAAATAGGACTTTTATACTTTAACTAAATAAAAAAACCATGAGAAACAACATAAATAAATGCAACATGATCTCTTTCTTTTTTTTTTTTGAAGGAAATGCAACATGATCTCTTAAAATATGTTGGTTAGAAAAAATAATAAAACAATATAAAAAAAATTAAGAACAGGTTAAAATTAATAAAAGCAAAATAAAAAATTATATACAAAGAAGAGAGAATCAATTCTAAAAAATACTGAAAAATAGAATTGATTTCATTACAACATTAGTAAAAACAAATAACATACAATAACTCGGGAACCATTACTAATTAAGAAATAAAGTGAATCAGTTTCAAAACACTGAAACATAAAAATTAAATAAATAGGACTTTTGCCCTTTAACTAAATAAAAAAAATTAGGTGAGAAACAACACAAATAAAATGCAACAAGATCTTTGCAACTTAGTAGCAAACACATTGTTTGGGTTAAAATATGTTGGCTAGAAAAGAAAAGTAAAACAATATAAAAATATATTAGGAACCAATTAAAATTAATAATAATAATAATAATAATAATAATAATAATAATAATAATATTAATAATAATAATAATAATAATAAACCTATATATAAACAATAGATAATCAGTTCCAAAAACATTGAAAACAAAACTAGTTTCACAACAAAATAAGTAAAAATAAATAACACGCAATAACCAAAAACAAATTATAATTAAAAAATAAGAGTGAATCGGTTTCAAAAATACTGAAACATAAAGGTGTCGTTTGGTAACACTTTTGTTTTCTAATTTTTTAATCACAAAATGAAAGTAAAATTTTTGTTTTTGAAAAATAAAAATGCGTTCTGTAACTACTTTTATTTTTCAATTTTAAAAACAGAAAACAAAAGTGCGTAAAGTTTATTTTTATTTTTATTTTTATTTTTTAATTTTATTTACGTCGGGTCTAGGTTCGGGGTCGGATTCGGGTTCAGGTTAAAGGCCGGGTTCAGCGCCAGGGCCGTGGGGGGATTTGGGTCCGGGTCTGATCGAAGTTCAAAATATTGATTAAGAAAAAAAAAATCTGTTTAAAAAAATATTGAAAGTGATTTTTTTTTGTTTTTAAAATTTTGATTCTCAATTAAAAAATTAAAAAGTAAAAACAGTTTTATAGAACATATTTTTGAAAAATATTTTCACTTTTTCAATTTTAAAAACAGAAAACTGATTAAAAAAGTATTACTAAACGCCACCAAAAGTAAATAAATAGGACTTTTGCCCTTCCACAAAGAAGCTACTGGAGTCCCTAGACACAAAACCAATTCCGTAGCTAGAGCTTTCGTTAAACACAGCCGCAAAGAATTTCAAACCGCATTTTTTTTTGCGGTGCGGTGTGGTGCGAGCGGTTTGAGCAGTTTGATAAACATCCCTAACAATAGCACAATATAGTATAACAACAAATAAAAATATTGAAAAAAAAATATTAGAATTCAATAATTTTTTAATTTTTTCTAACTTTTTCGAATATTTAGGACAATATACTTTTACAAGTTTACATGATATTTTCAATTCACGTATCATTTCTCAAAGGGTAAATACTATTTTGGACTATATGTTTTGCAAAAGTTACAAATTGGACTCTGTATTTTCTAAAATAAGATTATGAGTTTAATTTTTAACAATTTTCTTTTAATACGACCAACTTAAAAACAATTCCTAACACGAATAGATACCGAAAATATAAACAGTTTTGTCATAATACTTTTCGGGTTATTATTAAACATTTTATCATTTAACGAAACAAAAAGTTCAATCAGTAACTTTTACAAAATATAAAATTCAAAATAATATTTACTCTTTCTCAAAATAAAACAACCACCAAATTTTTTAAAAACAAAATAATGATCCATAAAAATATATATTTTTTTAAAAAAAAAAAAAAACATTGATTCAGTAAATTTTAATTTTTTTTTAATAATTTTGGATATTTAAAATATACCTTTACAAGTTCACATGATATTTTGAATTCACACATCATTTCTCAAGTATTAATCAATTTTATATACAACATTGAATATTGAGCCATTTAATTAAATTTAAAAGACCTATTATTTGATCAAGTAAATATTGCATAGTGAAGTGAACCAATAGTATAATGAACATCTCGTGCCATCCCAAGAGCCAAAAGGTGGCAAAATTTCCCAAAAAGAACAAATACGTTTGAATAACTAAAGATCAAATGAAAATACATGTTTACAGATTGCTTGGACAGACATATCCACCACAAAAACATATCGCTGGCTGTTAAGATACAGGTAAACGAATCGAATCTATAAAAATTAATGTCCTAAAACTGAGGCATGAAGAGATAAAGAACAGGAGCTTGGATTCCAGATAACCCCCATCTGCAACTCCCACACCTCTCTTTTTAAGCTCCTCTAAACTTGGCCTCGTATACTTGAGGTTGCTGCAAAGAATATTGTAAAGGATGTTCATGAAACACAATCCTGATAACAAAAATGAAATAATTCTACTCTTATTCGATTATATAAATGACAATGTCTGGGGCAACATATATTACCATGAACAAGGCAAAGATCTGTCTGCCTGCAAACCATCTCAGATGCATTGAACGTTGGGCAGCAGCTGCTGCTTCCACAGTTTCAAACCGTAAATAAACACACCCAGCACTATTTCTGCGTTAACAAAACAATTGAATTAAAAAATCTGCTGAGATTAGGATTAAAGCTATAAGAGTCTGCAGGGATTAGGAAGTTATCTACAATATCAAAAAGAAATATAACCAAGCAAGTAAAACAGTTAATCTATACACTTTCTACAATATCATTCAACCACAAAAAATCCAGTGAATTCAGTATTCATTTCTTAAACATGAGAATAAAAATACATAAATCATGCACAAGACTAATCAAATCCGTTTGTCCACATAAATTTATCAGCATAGAAACCTAAAATGAGATACAACAACGCTAGCACACACAAGAACAGGAACAGATTTACTTGCAAGTATTTATATACTTACTTGTCAACATAAATATGTATCACCCTGCCACATTTAGAACATTCTTCTTCTACATCATCTTTAATATCCGCATCAAAATCAGGATCCGTCTGCAATAACCCCCCAGAAAAAGGTCAATATTAATACGTAATGTTCTCGTCAATTTTTTTCCTATTAAAACACATACACTAGAAAAGACAATAACACTACAAACCTCAGTAGCAGGATCAAACATATTCTTTAGCAGTAAACATTCACTAGGAGTTCCAATGGGGACAGAGGCTCCAACTGAAAGACCTTGAGCAGCTACTGCAGTTTGTCCATTAATTGGCAAGTTCATGGCACTTTGGTTTGGAGCAGACCCATTCAGTGCAGGTACTCCAAGAGACCCCACAATACTGCAAATGTCAAAGATAATACCATGCAGAGAGTAAGTGAGAGAATATGTGAGAGAGTGACTGCGTGACCCAGTTATAAAAGATTGTTGAGTCAGACGAACCTAGTGGCAATACCAGTGCGGTCCAGTTTCTGCATAAGTAATGCTCTCGATTGAGCATTCAAAGCCTGCATGGAGAATGTGATGAGTAAAAGAATTAGTCATAAAATTGAGTGTTCTTTGAGAACCCAATCATTGATTTATCGTATATGATGCCAGAGGCATTAAAATAAATAAGTAATTTCAATTGAGCATTCAGAAAATCATGATACAAGTGGTTCCCTAAATTCATTGGAAAAGCCGTATGCAGGAAATCTCTAAAGAATGAATCCAACTTTAAATGTTTTATGGAAAATTGTGGCTACACTATTGGTACAAAATTATCTACCCGAGGAAGCAAGACCAATATCTTTATAACTAAGAAACAATGATGAATACAAAGTTGCATTTTTTCTTTACGATTTTAGGCATTATAATAAAGGCAATCTAAAATTATGTGTAACAAATCTAATTCAAAACGAAATAACTTACCAACCCACCGCCTTCATCGTCATCAAAATCTGCAGATTTTGCCCCAGCATCTTGTGCTCCAACATGATCTGTAACAGATGAAACCTACACAAGCAATTTACTTGAATGTGAGACTCATTTGGAAGAAAAGGAATAGTTAATGTTTATTAAAGAGGCAAAACAAACTACCAACAAGAAAAACAATGAACTACAAGAACATATGGTCCCATACATATAATAATGGTCAAGCTAAAGGATTAATGGAAAAGAAGATGCTACCTTAAGAGTTCGACCGGCAATCTCCAATTTTCCATTCAAACTCTGAGCAGCCTTTGCATGTTCTAGTTGAGCAAACTAATGTAAGAATGAACAGATGAACAAGTCATTATCAAACATAAATTAACCACGACCTTATTTGTAGAAACAAGTATTAGCAAGTTATCACTGACCTGAACAAACCCAAAACCCTTGCACTGTCCTGTTTCAAGATCAAGTGGCAATTGCACAAGTTCCACAGGACCAAATGATTCAAATATCTGAGATATTACCACATGGGAGAAAGAAATCAGTTTGATAAACAAAGCAAATATGAGGAAAAAACTAAAGCAAAATAAGTACATATCTTAAATATTGCCATCACTTTTAATTCCCCTGACTGCCTATAGATATAATTTGCTTGCTTTGGACACGACTTAGGGACTTTCCATTATTCTTTATTAATATGTTAATTAATACTCAATATATGTTTCATATCCACTCTATATTTCAATGAAATTCCTTAATATCCAAAGCAAAGTACATGGTCACTCTACCTCTCTAAGATGAACCTCGGTCATGTTAAAATGTAAATTGCCAACGTATAATTTTCTGTCAACTGCACCATATGGTCCTGTACCACCTGTGACTCCAGTAGTAGTGTTGGATTGAACAAGGTTCTTTTCAGCCTCAGAAGGTTTTACCATTACAGGTTGTCCAAGAAGTAGTTGTCCAGAGAGAGCTATTGCCATTGGTACAGACATCGCATCATAAAATTCAATATACCTGCAGTTTCATCAGTCTCAAATAAGTTCAAAAGCTTATGAATCTGAGGTTATTGCATTCAAAACTTACAACGCATATAGCATTGGGAAATAAAAACCCTAGTGCAGAGAGCTCAAGCTGAGTTTCTTTTGATGAATCTGATGACTCATAAGAAAATGTTAGCTCATCATAGTAATTATAAAGATATGCTTGACAAACTGACCAAGAAAAAAATCAGAAGGGCTGTTACTAACAGTGTTCGTTGATGTGTTTTGGGGAGTTCAAAACCAAATGATTAAGAGGATTAATTTTAATTAGAGTCTATTCTTTAAATTTGTATAGAATCCAAAATGATTTAGCCAGGCCGACTTTTAATTTTGGAAATGCTTCAAAATCAAACTCTACCAAGTTGACTCAGTGCCTCCCAATCCAAGAATAGGAACAGAATGGTGCACTACACACGTAGTGGAAGAAAACTGGAAAGAGGAATTTTAGGTTCATGTTGTCTACCTTGAGTACGCAGCATGAATTGTTTAAACATGAGTGCAAGGTATTCCCATCATCCCTCATCATAATCGCAATGCTAGTCCATTTAAGAATACAGTTAAACTTGATTCTAGAAAGCTGTGATATTAATAACTACTTTACAAATTGCATGCCCATAAAAATATAACAATTTTATATAAACACACATACCCAACTCCTTTTGATCGTCTAGAGTTCCTGTCCATGATCAGCCGCACATCCCTAACCTGAACACAGGAAAAGAAAAAGAAAAAACTGTAATCCCAAACAATGAAAAATATCGCAGAAGAAAGAGATATGCGACCTTGAGACTACATATAAAACACCTAATTTGGGCAGTTCAGAAGACAGCCAACAAACTCAAGAGCATCACTCACCCCCCCATTTACAGAATGTTGACACACAAAATACTTACTACACTATTTGTAACTGAAGGCAGGAGATCATGTACTGCAATAAGAAGCAAATTAATTTTAATACATGCATCCATAAGCAATTCATTCAACACAATTACAAGTACTCTTAAGACGTATTATGCACATATTCGAACTGCATGCAAACAAATGAAAAATAGAGGGAATACGATAGGATTCACTCTAAAGGAAGTACTATCAATTACAGAAGGGGAGAGAGAGATGAACAGTATAAATGTTCATATTATTATACTCTGCGCAAACTACAAGGAAAATAAAATCACCAACCTTGCCAGCTTTTGAGAAAAACTCATAAACATCTCTCTCATTTGCCTTCAGGGGCATCTGTCACGATGCAGAAGTCAAGAATAAATCAGAGAATAGCAAACATATTGGAGAGACAGTAAACATGAGCAAACAGAAAGAAAAAAAAGCTGCAACCAACCACAACCTGGTAGGCAAAAACAGTTCTCTGATCCCTCTCTGGATCAGCTTCAGGCTCTGCTAACTCTTTCTTATCCTTGAACCTCCTGAAATTCATATTTCATACAGCACAGTAAGATCAACAAGCAGAAAATTAAATAAAAATTAAACTAATTTTATCTCTCATTGGTAAGAAACCCTCATTTAGATTAGTATATGGAGAAGATTTCACATTAAGCCTTTCACTAGTTAAACGATGAAAAGATGAATCCGCCGAAAATGAAACTGATAATTTTAACATGAACAGGAAAGACAAGGCAAGTTTAACATTATTTTTAGGAAATGTAAAAGTAATGCTTAAATGAGTCCTAGTTCAGGATTATAGTGAGTTGATTAAACCAGTTTCGTTTCTTTGAAACAAGAATATGTCGGCAAACCTGTCTCTCATCTCAATCTCTCGTTCCCTCTCTTTGACTTCCCTATCACGATCAGATCGACTCCTACTTCTTTGAGATCTTTCTTCGCGATCGCGACTCTGACTCCTGCTTCTTCGAGGCTTTTCGTCACGAACAGAGCGACTTCTGCTCCTCCTTGACCTCTCTTTCTCCTCCCTCTCCTTATCTCTTTCCCTCCTCTCCTTTTCCTTCTCCTTATCCTTATCCCGTCTTTCTCTCTCCCGCTCTTTATCTCTATCCCTTCTCTCTCTGTCCCTCTCCTTATCTCTATCCCGTCCCTTCTCCTTCTCCCCATCTCTACCACTCCTCTCTCTATCCCGCTCACGGTCACGATCTCTCTCTCGCTCTCCATCTCTATCCTTACTCCGATGGCGGCGTTCCTTATCGCGACCATTCTCATGCTCTCCTCTCGACTTTTTGCTCCTCCTGTTGTCATCATCTTCGCCGCCTAGAAGAACAGCAGCGTCATCTTCAACATCTCTCTTCCTGTAACTCTTCTCGCTCCCTTCTTTCTTCGTCTTCCTCTTCAAATCATGGTCGTCGTTCTCCTCGACAGTCTTCTCCAAGTAATCATACTCGTCGAATTCCATCACTACGTGTGCTTTCGAATTCTGTACTATGTAGTTCGGATAGGGTTTATCAAAAACCCTAGAAATTCGAGAGAAAAATGGAGCTAATTGAAAGAAATTAGGGAATTTGTAATTCTAGGGTTTTGTGGGGTTTCGAATGAGAGACTCAGATGGAAGAGCCGTTTGGTAGCTGCTACAGGAATATGCTAATCTTATTTTTGTTTCCTTTATTTTTTTTTATTTTATTTTTTCACATTTTTTTTAATCAAGAATAAATTTTCTATTAATCAAAGAAGCCATTTAGCTTGGCACAATCCCTCAACTAATTACAAGAGCTTACAAATAGTAAAAATAGTAGAAATTACTCAAAATATAGAAAAATTTTAAGAGTTTTTTTTATGGCATAAATAAATAAAGTTTATGAATTTTTTTGTTTTTTTACATTTATATAAGTTTTTTTTATGCTATATTTTTGTAAAAAAAATGGAAATCTCATATTTGTAAACAATAATAAGTTTTAACGGAAAAGTCACCAGCGCCGGAGAAGTCCCCGAAAAAGTCACTGGCGTCGGAGAAGTCGTTGGAAAAGTCACTGGCGTCGGAGAAGTCGCCGGAGAAGTCATCGGCGCCAGAGAAGTCGTCAGAAAAATCATCGTCGTCAGAAAAGTCACCGAAAAAGTCACTGTCGCCGAAAAAAGTCACCAGAAGTAGATGTCTCAAATATAAACAAAAATAGAACCGGTTATAATTGAAATATAATCGGTTCTATAATACAAGGAATAAAAACAAATAAAACAAAATAACTCAAACTAATTATAATTAAATTATAACCGGTTATAACTAAAATGGAACCAGTTATATAATATAATGAATACAAACAAGTAACACACAATAATTCAAACCGATTATAATTAAAAAATAAAAGGAAAATCAGTTCCTAAAACACTGAAACATAAATTAAAAACAAAACTAGTTCTACAATAAAAAATTTCATAATACATAATACCTCATAAAACCGATTATAATTTTTTTAAAAAAAATGGAGATCAATTTCAAAAAATATTGAGGCATAAATATAAAAAGAACCAGTTCCATAACAAAATAAATAAACATAAATAATAACACACAATAACCCAAATATAATATAAAGAAACCGTATATTTATCAACTAGTTAAAAATTTAAGACAAAAAAATTAGTTCCGTAAAGCAACTAAGATAAAATCTCACGCACAAAAATCAGTTAAATAAAGTAGCTTAAACAAAAACATCCATTCAACATGCTCCAACCCACCAAATAATTACACATATGTCATATCTACCTCAAAAATACTCATTCATTATGTCTATATAACCAGTTCTATTTTAGTTACAACCAGTTTGAGTTATTTTGTGTTATTTGTTTTTATTAATTGTAACATTGTTATAAATCTAGTTCATTATAACACTGTTATAGAACCGGTTCTATTTTAATTATAACTCGTTCAAGTTATATTGTGTTTTTTGTTTTTATTCACTATGTTACAGAACTAGTTATATTTTAATTTTAACCGGTTTGTGTTATTTATTTTTATTCATTATGTTATAAAATCAGTTCTATTTTTAAATTATAACCGGTTTCTGAGTTATTGTGTTTTATTTGTTTTTAGTCATTTTGCTGTGGAACTGAGTCTATTTTATTTATGTCATCTGATTTTTTATTTAATCAATTCAAAAATTAATTCTTGAATTATTTATTTTAGAAACTAATTTTTAATTTAGTTATTTTGAGAACTGATTTTTTATTTAGTTAATTTAAGGAACCGGTTTTTTATTGATTTGTTTTATTTAACTGGTTTTTGTGTGTGAGTTTTTATCTTAGTTGCTTTATGAAGCTAGTTTTTTTTTCTCAAATTTTTAACTAGTTGATAAATATAACCGATTTTTTTATATTATATTTTTAGTTATTGTGTGTTATTATTTATGTTATTTATTTTGTTACGGAGCTGGTTCTTTTCATATTTATGCTTCAGTATTTTTTCAAATTGATCCTTACCTTTTAAAAAAAAAAATTATAATCGGTTTTATGAGGTATTATGTGTTAAGATGTAGAACTAGTTTTGTTTTTAATTTATGTTTTAGTGTTTTAGGAACTGATTTCCCCTTTATTTTTTAATTGTAATCGGTTTAAATTATTGTGTGTTACTTGTTTGTATTCATTATGTTATATAACCGGTTCTATTTTAGCTATAATCGGTTTTGAGTTATTTCGTGTTATTGACTTTTATTCATTATAACACTGTTATGATACCGATTCTATTTTAATTATAACTGGTTTAAATTATTTTGTGTTATTTATTTTTATTCATTATGTTACATAACCGGTTATATTTGAATTATAACCGGTTTGAGTTATTTTGTGTTATTTATTTTTATTCATTATGTTATAGAACCGATTCTATTTTTATTATATCCGAGACATTTGATCCCCACTTTTTTTTTTTAAAAAAAAATTATAACCGGTTTTATGAGGTATTATGTGTTATGAAGTATTTTATTGTGAAACTAGTTTTGTCTTTAATTTATATTTTAGTGTTTTAGGAACTGATTTCTTCTTTGTTTTTAATTGTAATCAGTTTGAGTTATTGCGTGTTACTTGTTTGTATTCATTATGTTATATAACCGGTTCTATTTTAGTTATAACCAGTTTGAGTTCTTTCGTGTTATTTGTTTTTATTCATTATAACAATGTTATAGAACTGGTTCTATTTTAATTATAACTGGTTTGAGTTATTTTATGTTATTTATATTTATTTATTATGTTACAGAACCTATTATATTTTAATTATAACCGGTTTGAGTTATTAGTTTTTATTCATATAACCGGTTATATTTTTAGTTATATATGAGATATTTACTTTGGTGACTTTTCCAGTAACTTTTTCAGCGACGTTGACTTTTCCAGCGATGTTGACTTTCCTGCGACTTTTCCGACGACTTTTCCGACGACTTTCTGGTACCGGTGACTTTTCTGACAAAACTTATTGTTGTTTTACAAATATGAGATTTCTACTTCTTTTTTTTTTTTTTTACAAAAATATGGCATAAAAAAAACCCATATAAATGTCAAAAAAAAAAATAAAAAAAACCCATAACTCTATAGTGTTATTTATTTATGCCATAAAAAGTAAACTATACCTTCAATTCCCATATTTATGAAAATTTCCCTTACAAATACTTAGGAAAATTTACATGGTATACTAATTTTTGCCATTTTTTACAAAAATACTGTCAGACGGTATTTTTTACTTTTTTAATGTGTTTTTTTATAAGTTTCATATTGTAGTATACTGTGTTAAGTTTTTACTGTTGTTCTACTGGTATTTTTTGGTTGTTCTACTGTTGTTTTGAGTTAATCTGTTTTGTGTTCTACTGGTGTTTTATAAAAACACAGTATTTTTGAAAAGATTTCCGTGTGACAGTATTTTTGTAAAAATTAACCCAAATTCCAGTATTTTTGTAAGTTTCCTAATACTTAGGTGGCTTTTGGTTGGAGGTAATAAAATGGAATGGAATGGAAAGGAAACAATTTTTCATTCTATTCCTTTATTTGGTTGCATTTTAAAGTAATAGAATGACATTCTAATGGAATGCTCTTTTCACCATTTTGGTGGAAACTATTCCATTTTTTTAAAAAAAAAAAGAAAGATCATTTCAATGTACAAGAAAAAAATTTAATGATTTTTTTATTAATTTTTTTTAATGCATTTTAAATTTTATTCTATTCCATTCTTATTCCTATTCACATTCTCATTCTTATTATATATTTTCATTCCTCACAACCAAACGCTAACTTAGTATTTCTAAGCACAATCCGATTTAATTACTAGAAAGTTTCTTATTTTGAACGAGACTCAATCTAGTTTTGAGGTTCTCTTTAATGCTTCTATTATACATTGAAGCTAAACATTTTCCCTCAAATACACACAAATTCCAATTTAGCCAAATTCCATAGATTGCACTTGTTAGAATGGCATAAAAAATTTATAATAACGAACCTCTCTACCTCTTTTTCCGCAGTCAGTCAAGAAGCAATTAAAAGGAATTAGGCCAAAGCCAATCCCCCAACCACATCAAAATAAGCTAATATTGGTCTTCCATCTTGTATATAATGTTACATTGCACACAATCTGTGTGTATGCATATAATACATACATATTCAACAAGCAAAACTACGCTCAAGTCCTTGTTTAATCTATATACCTTACGTTTGGACATTGTTAAAACAAATAAAACCTTCTGTATTACATTTTTAATACTTACAATAAACCAAAGAAAGCAACACATGTCTACTTAATAAAATAGGAAGAATGAAAAGAGCTTGAGAGTTGAGCCCACATAAACAGGTTTTGCAATCCAAAAAAAAGTGAAAAATGTCATGTATCATCCGTAATAACGATAGAAGCCATAAACTGTAAATCTATCTTTATTGCAAATGAAAAATTTCATTGAAAAAATAAAATTTTAAAAGACAAAGGAGAATGAATAAGAATAGAATATAACAAAGAGAAATATGAACATCACCAAGGCTATGATCAGTCTTATGAAGGTGCTCGAACAAGAGAAAACGATCGAAGTTGCTCTGCTATAAAACCATGGCTATGGTTCTCCATCTATACGAACAATTGATAAATTAGTACAAGTTGGGTTCGAGGTTAGGGCTTTTGCTCCAGAGAGAGAATAAGGAAAATGTCCACATTGATTCATCATTTCAAACAAAAAAAAATTCTTGCTTTGGGTAAATTCAATTCACTTGACTCTGAAACCAAATCAATAAATTAATTTTAGAAACTTAAATAAAAATTGTGTTTATTTATTTACCTATAGAAAGCAACCTAGAATTTAATATGATTACAGATATACACACATATTTACATGCAAAGAAGAAGACATTCTAATATTGAATGATTTTCAATAACAAAAGATAACATCAAATAAACTAATATTGATCTTCCATCTTGTATATAATGTAAGTATCATTACATTGCACACAACAATGTGTTTGTATACATATAATATAAGAATATTTTTATTTTAGGAATATATTTCTATTTAAGGAAATAAATTTCTATTTAAGGAAATAAAATAAGTAATTGATTTTCTGATAAATGAATATTTTATATTCATTGAATCTGGACAAAATCAATTATGTAATATTCTATATATGGTCAGATTTCTATATTCATTACCCGATTTGATTTCCTGAATTAATTGTCAAAATATTTAGACAATTAATGTGACATAGATAATGATGGAGTATCTCACCTATAAATATAGGGTCTCGGTCCCCGAGCTCCTGACTCATTCTGTTCATAACAGCAAAATCCATCTAAAGAGAGTTGAGAGAGAGAGGAAGCTCGATTACCCACATCAATCGGTTTCTTTGCAGATCAAGCTTATGTGGGACTAAAGCTCAAAGATTCAATGGTTGGAGGTATTTCGATCCTTAATTATAGTGCATATATGTTTTATTAATTCCGCAATTTATACATAATCATATATGTTTCAGTTTATACAATTAAATGTCTAACAGTTGGTATCAGAGCGGATAATATATCTCTGCCTTGATTTTTTTTTTTTGAGTTTCATATATATATATATATACATTTACGGGATTCTTCATTTATAATATAAATTATATATATTTTATATATATACTTTTATATTATATAATCCCGATTATATATATTCATACTCAATTTATTTTTTTATATATACATAGGGATATGATTTTGTCCCGTTATTGTACTTTCACAGATTGTAATCCGTGATGTACGACAGCCGTCAGATGAGAGAGTTATTTGATCTGACGGCTAAGATTGATCTAGGGGTAATTAGGGTTAAAAAGTTGAAACGTACCCTGACACTCATTTAATGTACCCTGAGACTCATCTAATGTACCACAGAATACATTCTGTGAAAGTACATCACGGGACAAAATCATATCCCTATATACATATATATATTCATCTTCATATTTACGTTCATATATATGTATATATTATATACATTCATTTATACCGTATAATATATATATTTCTGGATATACACTTTCATATTATATTCATTTATTCATTAATTTCTTTCCATATAATTAATTATCGTATTCTATTATATATTTTTATGATATTTTATATGGTTTAATGTGTATATGCAAGTATATATGTATATATATACGTATACAGTATCAGTTTTTTATTTTTATATATATTTTTTATATATACATTTTCTTTTCATTTACGTATATGTATATTCATATTTATATATATACACTTTTATATTCATATTTTATAATCTATATGTAATACCCGGAATTAAGAAATGGATTAGCAAAACCCTAACTAGATAATTATGTATAATGGAGGAATTATATTATTATATAGTTCAATATATGTGATTTATATGAATTTTAATATATTAAAGACCCTGTTGGTGAGCCAGGGGCATTTTGGTAATTATGACCCGAGAAGGGTAAAATGATGAAATTAATTTGATTACGTGCTTAATGGAACTATATTATTATATAGTATACCTGTGTTGTCTTTTCAGGTGTGTTCTGACAGGTTAGCGCGGTATAGTCACAACCGGGAATTCCGGGCCGAACCGGGTTCGGGCCCGAAATGTAAATTGGATTGATAATTTGGCATTTTATTTGATGAATGATAATCTAAAATTTATTTGAAATTAATTGAGTATTGAAATGACTTATTTACCCTTGTGAGGGTGTAGGTGTGAATAATAAGCCATGAGGGCATTTTGGTCATTTGACCCCTATTTACTATGTTTGATTAAAATTGATTTTTAATGAAATGAAATGCAAAATTCTGGTTTTACTTTCACTCTTGGCCGACCCCCTCTCTCTCCCAAACCCTCTTATTATTTCAAGTTGAATTTGAAGAAAAGCTTGGTTCTTAGCTTGTTTTGGAGCTTTGAAGTTGTGAATTCTTGAGCTTGGAGTTGAGGTAGATTCTTGCTAAGTTTATGTGAAATTTATGGTTGAATTCTTGCTGAAATTATTGTGGAAAAAGCATGCTTTAAGTTGTTTGATCTTTGTTTGCATGTTTAGGGAAATGGATGTTTAATCTTGATAATTTGTGTGTTAATCTCTTGATTTGTGTTTGATTGGGCTTAGAGTACAATTCAAGGATGTTTTACATGCTTAACCTAATTTTTTAAGCTATTGTTTTACTGCTGGAAATTGAATAAGTATGTGTTGGGTTAAAGTTCAAGTTCTTGAACTTGGAGTTTTGCTAGTTGAAGCATGATTTGTGATTATTGTGCAATATGAAATTATGGGGTTTATTGTTGGATTTTGATGCATAATTATGTGTTTTAGACCCTATAATATTTGCTAGCTGCTGTAAGTGGATTAATTGTGATTTTGGATGTGAAAAGCAAGCTTGAGTTCATGGAACTCAAGCTTGGTGCTTTAATGGCACTTTTTGATTTTTAGTGCAATTGTTGTGTTTAAGTTGTGGAATATGCTTATTATGACATATATTGATGCTCTGAAAAGTTTGAGAATGTTTGGGGATGATTTGAGTGAGTTTTAGGGGTTTAAAGATTGAGGAATTTCGTGTTCTCTGCCCAGACAACCGGAATTCCGGTTGGTTCATCCGGAATTCCGGTTGGAGTTCATCGAGAAATGCTGAATTTTGTTTTGGCCATAACTTTTGACTCGGGACTCCGTTTGGGACGTTCTTTATACCGTTGGAAAGCTCTTTTCGAGCTCTATGTGATTATCTGTATTTGAAATGCCATGAATTTATTTTATGAATGTAAAATCAGGGGTTAACCCTATTTGTGAAAATCTCGGATTGTGTGTGACTAGGATTACCGGCACCTGGTCAGGAGCACCTGGGGATTTGGAATCTCTACTATTGCGGGGCAACAGGTAAGACAGTGATTAGCACGTAGAGTATGCGCAGTGGCGCTTATATTGAAAATGATATGCATGAATGTTTAAGTAATCGGGATTAGGGTTATTACCCTAATAGGAACGGTCTAATAGCCTAGGGTTATTACCCTAGTGATATATGTGTATAAATGCCATGCCATGTTAATTGAAATGAGATTTAAGGATTATGTGCTCAAGGCATAATCAGGTTGGACTCGGTACTCATAACCGAGATGAACCACTTTTAAGGCCTTAATGTATTTAGACGTGTGAGAGTAACACGTGGGTCTACATCATGTAGATTTAATTAGATGTGTGAGCGCAACACATAGGTCTACGCCACGTAGACATAAATGGGCATGATGAAATAATGATCAGGTCTGTGCTATACAGACATATGTGAATGAGCATAATATATTTGTTATGATTTATACTGTCTTGCTGGGCTTGGCTCACGGGTGCTCTACTGTGCAGGAAAGGGTAAGGCATTAGCTGATCAGCCATGAGTTTCAGGAGCAGGGCGAAGAATGTACATGTTCATGCCACTTCAGACCAAGCGGGTTATGGGTCTAACAGTGTTGACTTTTGTATTCTGTTTTGCCGCTTAGGTCGGCTAGTAAGAAAGAACTTGTAATAAGTTTGTAAATATTTTTGGGATCCCAACTATTTTGAAAAGTTTAAATATATTACAAGTTTATTTTCAGTCTGTTTAATATAAAAGTTTAAATTCTGCGCTATTTTAATTAGTAATCCCGATTAGGGGATTAGGGTTTCATAAGCATTTTGGGTAGCGTGCCTAATTATTTAGGGCGTTACACTATATGTTCATACATATATATATACATTCATATTTATATTCATATACTGTGTATATACATATAATTTTCATGTATATATGTTTATATATAATACTCAACGCTTTCATATTTTTATTGCATAAAATTGTATGTAATACCTGCTAGGTTTTATGCCCTAAATAAAACTCATTTCAATATAATCATATTTACTTATTAATATAGATCAGAAATAATATTTAATGTTGCATGGTTCACATGATTTATTTCATGATTATATTTACATAATGTATGAATTCATCTGAAACCCTTTTCACATACTTGATCCTGATTATTGTGTTGTCAACACATTGGAAAGTAAACATGACTATGTGAATAAAGTTTTCTAGATTTATCAGACATAGGGTTTTACTGATATGATAATCTACAACAGAGTTTACTTGCATTTGGAGAAATGCTATGTTCTTTAAAGAGCATTGGTTAAAGTAAAGCTCAGGTTGGATGCATTGAGTATGCATCAGAAGGGACCGATATTGAACTTTGACTTAGATTTATTAAACTTACCGTAATATCTATTCAAGTCAATATCGCCTAGTTGATCCTAGATCAAATGATCTTAATCCTGTTATGATTAGGCTCAATCTCAAGAGGCTATTCATGTTCTTTGATTTGTTAGTTAAGCCTACTTTTAGGTCAGGGTGATACGTACATTTTGGGAACACGGTAGTGCAATTGAGTGGGAGCGCTAACATAAACATGGAATCTATAGCTTCTATCTGGCGAATAGTAAGTAAAGGATGATCACCTTCGAGCTTGACCAAACGAAAATAAATGGTAGAGATCTCATTTCACATAAGCTGAAATATCATTTATACGGGGTTAAGTGTTTTAAGGATTAAATACATTGTAGGGTGTAACGGTAATCTAATCCCTTTACAGTGTAGATCATTCATATAGAGGATCATTGATCAAATTAGGATTATAACAATGGATAACTAATGATGTGTCTATATGGTGGAACATATAGAACATGCTATATACTGAGAGTGCAATTCTAAGTTCTATGCGTGGATTCAACGAAGAATTAATAAGTCAGTGAATTTAGGTTATAAATTCTTGATCTGCTTATTGGAAGCTCGGTTATATAGACCCATGGTCCCCACACTAGTTGAGATAATAGTGCTTGTAAGACTCATATAATTGGTTTTGATTAATCAATTATAATTCTCAAATTAGACTATGTCTATTTGTGAATTTTTCACTAAGTAAGGGCAAAATTGTAAAGAAAGAGTTTTAGGGGCATATTTGTTAATTATGATACTTTGTATGGTTCAATTAATAAATATGATAAATGACAATATTATTTAATAATTATTTATAGTTATTAAATAGTTAGAATTGGCATTTAAATGGTTGAATTAGAAAAATTGGCATTTTTGAGAAAATCAGATGCAGAAAAGATAAAACTACAAAATTGCAAAAAGTGAGGCCCAAATCCACTTTGTATGGCTGGCCACTTTTGTAGGGTTTTCCCTCTGATATTTTCATTATTTTAATGCCAAATAATTCAAACCTAACCCTAGTGGAATGCTATAAATAGATAGTGAAGGCTTCAGGAAAATTACACTAAAATTTTCTACTTTTTCCTTCAGAGAAAAACCTGAGCCTTTCACTCTCCCTATCTTTAGCCGCCACTTCTTCTCTCTTTTCCCTCTTGAATTTCGAAATTCTTAGTGTTAGAGTAGTGCCCACACACAGCAAGTGATACCTCAATCATAGTGAGGAAGATCGTGAAGAAAGACTTTCAGCAAGGAGGAGTTTCAGCACTAAAGAATCAGAGAAAGAGATCCAGGTTCAAATATTGATAATGCTCTGCTACAAAAAGGAATCAAGGGCTAGATATCTGAACGGAAGGAGACATTTAATTCCGCTGCACCCAATGTAAGGTTTCTCAAACTTTATATGTATTTATTTCATTGTTTTAGAAAGTTCATATTTAGGGTGTTAATCAACATACTTGTGAGTAGATCTAAGATCCTGGTAAAATAATTTCCAACAACTGGCCTCAGAGCCATGGTAATTGATTTGCTTGCAAGAAATTTGGACTTAAAACGATTTGTTTGATGTTTTGGGTGGTATCATGTTGTATTGAGTGTTATTTGATGATTGATTGATGTTTGTGAATTTTCGTGAAAAATAATTGAATATCTGTTTCTAGAATTATTTTTATTGGATAGTATGGAAAAAATTAAGCAAGTTACTTTTTTACAGAACTCAATTTCGATTTAATTTGAATTAATTGTGATTTTTTGAAGTTTCGAAAATATCGGGGTGGTGTCGCTGCACCTCGTGCGTGCGCGGAAATCATGCAACCTCCCCCTGCGCCGAGTTTTCCCGCCCAAACACTCCCCCATGCGCGCGCGGACATGTATGCTCAGCATACTGTCCGTACAGCTCGCATTTTTTTCATTTTTCTTCGATTTTTCATGCTTTTTCATGGATTTAACTTTCGATTTTTTGTGTAGTTCTGTATTTATAAATTTACTATTCCTAATTCAATTCTAATTATCATAATTAAATTAATTAATATTTTTTAAATTTAATTCATGATATTAGTGTAATTTAAATTTGAAAATAGTAAATATCTATCTTTTTGCTTAATTATCTAACTTATTTTTAAATTTGATTATATCTTATCTTAATTTTAAATTTAAGGTCAGATATTAAATTTTTTAAATTAAAATTTTTTAAAATAATTTGACCTTATTTAAATTTAAAATAAGATAATTATAATCATGTAATTTTAAATAGATGTAAGATATTTTGCTAACTTTTTAATTTTGTTTTTTTATTTATTTAAATTACATTTAAAATCTGAAAAAGATATTCATTTATCTTTTTTAATTTTTTATTTAATTTTTATTTATAAAATAACATTAAATTTTTAAAAGTAGTTAGCAATTTTGAAATGATATTTAGGTTGGTTGAAACCTAATTTTTCAAAATTGTAGGTTTAATTTTAAATATTTTCGAAAATAATTTTTTATTTATTTAATTAATTATTTTTTCGAAATTATTTATTTAAAATTAAATGAATCCTACATCCAACTGTCCAGCTAACCTTGTTGCAGGAGTATGTGTTTTAGCTTGTTTGTAAGTTTTTTAAAACTTGTTATTGCTTGATTGCAAATAGCCATGGTTAACTTGTTGACAGATCCAATGATCTGATTTTAACTCATGGCTCCCTTGGTCAAGTAAATAATTTGTAACAGGTATATTTACAATCTTCTTTCATCTGTGTATGACCTAGCAACATGATAGGACCCATCCAAAGTGTGCCTGTGTGAGCCTCTGTGTTTAATTTCATTATAGATGCATATAGGTTGTTGTTGCTAAATAAAATATCATAGTTCTTGATAGATTTTATTTAGGCCCATTTAGTTTTTGGGCCTATTCAATTAATAACAGTTGTTCATTTTAAGGTTAAATTCCTCTCTTTTGGGCCTTGTGTGAGAGTTGGGAGCCATAGTAGTGGGTACGACATACTGAACCCAGCACCCCCTCACATGAACCACCCCAATTGTGAAGGCCCATTTGCCTGATTTGAATAACTGTACTAGGTTAATTAAACTAGTTTAACCTAATAAAATTGATTAGCAACATAATTAATTTCATTTATTTTGAAATTAATTTAAGAAAATCATAGTTTAAAGAATTTTATTCTAAGCTAAACTATATGTATTTTCTTGTATTTAATTAAATATAGAATTATAACCATCTAGATTCTTTCTGAAGCTTAATTTAAATTTTTCATTAAATATTCCTATTTAAGTTGATATTTAGTTATCTCTAACTAATCAACTTAAATCTGAATATCTTTTGGATTTAAAATTTCAAAATTAAGTTGAGGAATTTTAGGAATTGGTTATTAAGATTCTTTAGATATTTTTTTTAAGTTGATATCTTTTCGAATATTAACTTAAATTGAAATATTTTCAAATTAAGTGGTTACAACTTAATTTTTGATATTTAATTAAATTTAAATTTTAAAATATTTAAGTTCTAGATTTTTTCTAATACAACTTAAATTAGATATTTTTTCAAATTTTGTGGAAAACATATTTAGTCAAATAAGATATTTTCTAGATAGTTATTTCTAGACTACTTATTATTTCTAATATTAAATAGGAAAATATTATATATTGTGAAATTAATTATTTAAATAATTAATTTTACTACAATTTATTTTGAGTATATTTTTCCTAGTATTAAACTAGAGATTAATAATTAAGCCTTCTCTACACTTAATTATTTATTTCTTGAATTTAATACATTTAATTAATTTGAAAATTAAATATCTAAGTTGATTTTCATCATGATACTTAAATATTTTTTTTTTCATGACACTTAATTAAATAGAAAATTATTTTTAGTTGAAATTTATTTTTTCTACTAAATTTAAATAATTTTCAAAAATATATTTTTTTCTTTATTTTATTAATCAAATTTCGAAATTGCATTTCTTAAATGCTGGAATTTCGAATTTTATTTGAAAAATAGATTAAGTTGTAAATTAATTATTTATTTTAATTAATTCTTGGATCAACTTAAATCAATGATTTTTTCATTTATTGATTAATTTAAAATAAATGAAGTAAAATTATTTAATTAGAAATTGAATTAATTAGTCCATGAAAATCTAGATAGATATTATATGTTTTTGCTTGAAGTATTTTTCTAGTGTATTTAATTAAATAGAAAATAAATATTTAAGTTGATTTTCATCATCATACTTAAATATTTGAAATTTTTCTTATATATTTAATTAAATAGGAAAATTATATTTTGTATTGTAAATTAATTTTGGGCCAACATTAAATTAGAATATTTTTTCCAGGATTTATTTTTTATTTTTAACATGCATTTTCGAAAATTGTATCCTTAAATACTTCAATTTTTCGAAATGCAATATATATTTATAGAAAATTAAATTTGAGTTGTAAATTAATTTAAATTAATTTTGTAACAACTTAAATTGAATATTTTTCTAAATATTTATTGGAAATTATTACTAAGATGGAAATAATTCATGTTATTTTCATATCCATCTAAGTAAAATTTATAAATATTAAATTAAAATTTATATTTAAAATTTTTCATTCTAAATTGGAAATTTTAATTAAATAAATATATATATAAAATAAATAGATAAAATAATGAGATTCAAAGAAAATACAACTCTCTTTAAATAATGAGCTTTATTATTAAGATATTCGATCTCCATTGTTGGTTTTACATCGCGTTTGTTTTAGTGAGTAATCCTCCCTAATGGAGGAACGTTCATTAGCAATTTCGCACCGTTTAATCTCGAAAGATAAGTAGTTTGTAAGTGTTTTATATGGTATGGATCACCCTAATGGTGGCGACCATATTTGACTTGCAAATTATGAAACAATGGTGGAAGCTCATAAGATAGAATTGCCTTGACTCTCGCCTAAACGGGACAATGCTGAATTCTAATCTTGATCGAATAAAAGGTTGCTAGAATGATTAACATCTTAGATGAGCTGACAACTCTATTCAATGGATGGTAGCTTTGACTCTCGCCTAAACGGGACACTGATATCAGTTTGTTGAAAACCTTAGAAATTATTTAGGATTGTATCTTTTAGTATTTTCACTTGTCATTCCTACTTGCGATATGTTTAATAATTTCTGAATTGTGTATGAATTTATATTGAACCATGGTATTTTCTGTTATTAAATTGTAGTTTAATTTCGAATCTTCATTGTTGGTCTAACTTGGTTTGTTTATCTAATGAGATAAATCCCTAATGGATTTTCACCATTAGACATACATAATAGTGTTAGATCTCGAAAGATAAATATTGTATATGCAACATCTAGCTATTCATCAATAGGTGACACCTTAGACTAGTATTTTTACAATATGAAACAAGAAGATTGTATAAATAAGATTACTTTGACTTTCGCTAATCGAAGCATCGTTGGATTCTTATTTATAAACGAAATTATCCTAATTCCTCTTAGCTTATTCATTTCGAATTAGCTCAATAACATATCATTGGATGAATGGTCTATAAATCATTTCATGTCATTCTATATTTTCTCTTAAGAAATTAAATGACGCATATGATTATAATCCCGAAATTCTATTCCCAATTGATATAAATCCTCAATCTTAGAAATCTCCTACTTTATGGGCAAATCTGACTTAGAGTTAAATTAGTAGTGGTGGTCCAAGATAGAATTACTCATTATATTTGGTATAAATTTAAGTCTTTGACTTTAATTTTAGATTCCAAACAGAAATTTTCTTATATTTCTAATTCCATGATACAATACAATTACACTTTCACAAGCGTTTAATATCCATCTTCTATTAATGGATTCAAACTGTATGGAATATGAGTTTGGTATTCTGTGACTAGGATCTACTTGCACTATTCTAAGAACTCTTTGATGTAACTAAACCTAAGTCATCAAAAGACACTACCACATTTTTTTTAATCTATGGCATTTGTATCTTGTTCATAGTGGTTTTGACAAGATCAATCTTTGCAAAGAGTTAATATGCCTATATCCACTGAAAGTAGTTCATCTCATTCGCAGATGGATGTACATTCAGGGGTGGATATGAGTTTTTTGTTGTATTCTTAAAACGATCACTCTAGATTATACCTTATGCAAAGAAATTTGAAATGTTTAAAAATTTCATTAATTTCTAGCAATGGTTAAAACAATTAAGGTAAGTGATTAAAGATCTTGCGAACTGATAGGGGTGGAGAAATAGTTAGTAGATATGCAGTTCAAAGATCATTAAATTGATTTTTGAATTATATCCAAACTTACCTTCCCAGAAAATTCGATTTGCATATTGATGATTAGTTACTAGTCGTTGCCTAAATCCTTCTATGGTAATACAATTTCAGAATGATGTAATGGTTGGGTACTTAATGTAAATCATTACTAGATTCATGGATGACCTAATCAAAATCTTAAGAAAAGCTAGAACTGTTAACCATGTTTTGTTAGCTATTCTAAGTGATTAGGGGTGGACCATCCCATAGTCAATAGATAAGAAAGTGTTTGTTCAAACAAATACTACTTTTCTAAGATAATGACTAAGTCTGAAAATAAAGTAGCAAATAAAGGAGATATTTAATTCTTATTTCCAAAAGTGTTCTATCATCTTATATGACATATGATGATCCCACTGCCTCTGTTGTCTTGTCACAACCAAAGAGGTTAATATCATTTAGTTTTCTTAGACATAATTCACGGTACCTTGTCGTAGTGGGAGAGTTTCTAGGAACTCACCTTCTTATGACTTGGAAGACACTAGTGATTAAAATCCATTGTGAGTTTAAACAAGTAATGGATTGTCAAGATAAGAAACTAAGAAGAAAGCCAAGAAAACTATAGTTTGATCCATTCACATGGAGTAACCTAAAGTTTTGTATTACAAGGACATAAAAGGAAATTTTCGTTAATAAGTCTATTCAACAGACTTAACAAAACTTCCTGTTCCTAGTATTATAGGTTTGAGTTTATCTAAACCTATGGCTTATGGTATACCTAGTAATTACTTACTCTAATGCAAGCAACTTACTTTAGTAAGATGCTGAAACATTTTCTTTCTAATGGCAATCTATAGAAGCTTTTCGACTTCTAGGCATAGATTTTATTTATCTAAGGAAAAGTCTCAACTATTCCAGAAAAGATAAAGCCATGAAAGAATTCCTTATATCAACAGTGAGAGGTCTCAGACATGCTTTAGTATGCCTTAGACCAGACACCTGCTGTTGAGTGGGAGTAATGAGTAAGTATCAGATTAATCCAGGAGAAGAACATTGGAAGACAATCAAGTAAATCTTAAGATTAAGAAGAGGAACTATATGTTAGTCAATAAGAGTGTGTTTAAAACTCTTAGACTACACCACATCAGATTTCAAGACTTGCCTTTGTGTTAGAAAGTCTGCTGATAAGATGGTGATTACTCTAGGGGTGGAATAGTGATTTTGGAGAAGTGTAAAAACCTATCTGAAGTCTCTAGGTCTACCAGAAAGGGACTGAATGTTAAAGTTGCAGGAAAGGTACTTATTCAGTCTAAGGAAAGTTCTATAGATTTTTGGCACCATTCCAAATTGCCTTAACTACTAGTGTTTTTTCCTGATTAACCAAAAGTAGTTGCCAAAAGTATAGAATCCAGTATCCCAAAAAGAGTAGACATATAGAGAGGAATTTCACATTATCAACGATTTTGTGATTAAGGAAGAGTAATGGTGGAGAAAAGGTTGTGTTTAATTCAACTTTTCAGATCCTATTACGAGGAGTTTACTACTACTACACTTGATTTGTATATCAAGGTGTTGAGATTATTTGAAATGCACTTTTTGTTTTATATTAGTGCAAGTGGGAGTTTGTTGGGTTTTATGCCCTAAATAAAACTCATTTCAATATAATCAGATTTACTTATTAATATAGATCAGAAATAACATTTAATGTTGCATGGTTCACATGATTTATTTCATGATTATATGTACATAATGTATGAATTCATCTGAAACTCTTTTCACATACTTGATCCTATTTATTGTGCTGTCAACACATTGGAAAGTAAACATGACTATGTGAATAAAGTTTCCTAGATTTATCAGACATAGGGTTTTACTGATATGATAATCTACAACAGAGTTTACTTGCATTTGGAGAAATGCTATGTTCTTTCCAGAGCATTGGTTAAAGTAAAGCTCAGGTTGGATGCATGGAGTATGCATCAGAAGGGACCGATATTGAACTTTGACTTAGATTTATTAAACTTACCGTAATATCTATTCAAGTCAATATCGCCTAGTTGATCCTAGATCAAATGATCTTAATCCTGTTATGATTAGGCTCAATCTCAAGAGGTTATTCATGTTCTTTGATTTGTTAGTTAAGCCTACTTTTAGGTTAGGGTGATACGTACATTTTGGGAACACGGTAGTGCAATTGAGTGGGAGCGCTAACATAAACATGGAATATATAGCTTCTATCTTGCGAATAGTAAATAAAGGATGATCACCTTCGAGCTTGACCAAACGAAACTAAATGGTAGAGATCTCATTTCACATAAGCTGAAATATCATTTATACGGGGTTAAGTGTTTTAAGGATTAAATACATTGTAGGGTGTAACGGTAATCTAATCCCTTTACAGTGTAGATCATTCATATAGAGGATCATTGATCAAATTAGGATTATAACAATGGATAACTAATGATGTGTCTATATGGTGGAACATATAGAGCATTCTATATACTGAGAGTGCAATTCTAAGTTTTATGCGTGGATTCAACGAAGAATTAATAAGTCAGTGAATTTAGGTTAAAAATTCTTGATCTGCTTATTAGAAGCTCGGTTATATAGACCCATGGTCCCCACACTAGTTGAGATAATATTGCTTATAAGACTCATATAATTGGTTTTGATTAATCAATTATAATTCTCAAATTAGACTATGTCTATTTGTGAATTTTTCACTAAGTAAGGACGAAATTGTAAAGAAAGAGTTTTAGGGGCATATTTGTTAATTATGATACTTTGTATGGTTCAATTAATAAATATGATAAATGACAATATTATTTAATAATTATTTATAGTTATTAAATAGTTAGAATTGGCATTTACATGGTTGAATTAGAAAAATTAGCATTTTTGACAAAATCAGATGCAGAAAAGATAAAACTACAAAATTGCAAAAAGTGAGGCCCAAATCCACTTTGTATGGCCGGCCACTTTTGTAGGGTTTTTCCTCTAATATTTTCATTATTTTAATGCCAAATAATTCAAACCTAACCCTAGTGGAATGCTATAAATAGATAGTGAAAGCTTTAGGAAAATTACACTAAAATTTTCTACTTTTTCCTTCAGAGAAAAACCTGAGCCTTTCTCTCTCCCTATCTTTAGCCGCCACTTCTTCTCTCTCTTCCCTCTTGAATTTCAAAATTCTTAGTGTTAGAGTAGTGCCCACACACAGCAAGTGATACCTCAATCATAGTGAGGAAGATCGTGAAGAAAGACTTTCAGCAAGGAGGAGTTTCAGCACTAAAGAATCAGAGAAAGAGATCCAGGTTCAGATATTGATAATGCTCTGCTACAGAAAGGAATCAAGGGCTAGATATCTGAACGGAAGGAGACATTTAATTCCGCTGCACCCAATGTAAGGTTTCTCAAACTTTATATGTGTTTATTTCATCGTTTTAGAAAGTTCATATTTAGGGTGTTAATCAACATACTTGTGAGTAGATCTAAGATCCTGGTAATTAATTTCCCACAATACCCTCTTCCATACATTAATGATTATTTTATGTAGTATATATATTGTATACGAGTATCTATATACATGAAAGTTTTATTTTTCG
Source organism: Cannabis sativa (assembly GCF_029168945.1). Classification (NCBI taxonomy): domain Eukaryota; kingdom Viridiplantae; phylum Streptophyta; class Magnoliopsida; order Rosales; family Cannabaceae; genus Cannabis; species Cannabis sativa. The sequence goes on from NC_083604.1 coordinate 43,330,408, forward strand.
GTCCGTAATTTTTTCGTTTTTATTTTCGGTATTTATTTCGAATCCTCTATTCATTACTATATTCATATAATATTTTATATCGATTTTATGAATGAAAAGGATTTAAAAACCATCTAAAAACTGAAAAATTCTCTTAAGAACACGATCGGACTCGAAAGAATTTTTATGAAATTAAAGTCTACATTTTACGTGTTTTCGATGCTTGAAATCAATATGGATCTCTTAATTTGTTCATTTAGATCATTTTGGAATTAGTTTCATAAATTTTGGTCGTCGGTGTCGTTTTTCAGGGCAGATTTTCAAAAAAAAAAAAAGGAAAATTAAATTAAATGATATTTGTTTAAACTTTTCATTCTTATTTAACATATATCTTCATATATTATATGTTATTTAGTGATAAATTATTATGGAAAGTTTTTAATTTGGTAAATTAATTACATGCTTTATTTTTACATGTAATTACAATAATTGTGATATTTTAAGAATGTGAATATTTGATTATTCTACAATTAAGTGCGCAATTATTATATTTATTTACCAATTAAGTAATTTTCTGATTGAATTAATTGATAATCTACCATTAAGTATATTCTTTGATTTTGCATTTAATTCATTTCATATAATTAATTGTACTAATTTGTATATTTACCTTATTTATACAAATTAATTATTAGTGCAAATATTTAAGATATTATATGGTCATAAATGCATAATTAATTATATATTATGGAATTAAGCATTTAATTTATTATCATTACAATAATTGTATTAATTTGTATTTATTTGGCAAATTTATTTTTAATACAATTAATTTTGATTTGTATGATTTAAATGCTATATATAAATTTCTTTTATAGTGCTAGATATATTTAGAAATATTCAAACATTAAGATAGATTGAATATTTTTTATAGCACATTAAGTTTCATAAAACTTCATAAAATAATTCATAAAACTTCCTAAAATGAATAAAATATGAATAAAATGTAAGTAATTTTGTGGTTTGACATAAGAAAACATAAACCTGGGACAAATGCTCATATCTAGAACGGTTTTTAATGATCTTCGGGCGACCACACTAGGAGCACTAATTTCAGTGATTGTCTATTATGTTAATAACGAAATTACTTTTAGGTAGAGCCCAATACCTAATGTCAAAGTGAAAATATAATTTTATATAATTAGGGAGTAGCCACAACATCCTTATTTGTATAAAATTATATATTAATTAAAATTCACCTTAATGGACATAACTTGTAATTAATTATACAGACATAATAATTTTACCCCACATGGATTTTATTATATTTGTATAATTAATTAGGATAATATGTTAAATTAAATTCTCTTAATTTACCCCACAGGGAGTTATGGGGATTTAATTTAATAGTGTTATCACAAATTTAATTAAAGATAGATAATAAACCTTCATTTTCCTAAACTAATTGTTTAATTAAATCTATCATAAGGTTCATGTAATTTTATTAAATTTAAAATTTAGCCCACAGGCAATTTTGGATTTAATAAAATTTTAATCTTCAGTTTATACTTTGGTGTCTAGTGAACCACATAATTTTAAATAATTAGAGAGTAGCCACAACATCCTTAATTATATAAAATAATATATATTAAGTGGATCAAGATCACATAATGGACATGAATTATGTGAGCATAATAATTTTACCCTATAGGGATTTTATTATATTTACATAATTAATATGTTAAATTAAATTCTCTTAATTTATCCCACAGGGAATTATGTAGATTTAATTTAATAATTTTGTCATAAGGTATAAAATTTTGAAACATTTATAAATAATTAAGTGTTTCATACCTTTCATTGAGATAGAAATATTAAACTTTAAGTTTTTCATAAATTGTGTAAATCTATCATAATCTACATCTAAATCTAATCTTATTAAATTAAAAATTTAGCCCACAGACAATTTTTGTTTAATAAGATTTCATATTTAAGCATGTTTATTCATTGGTAAAAATATGATTCATTTAAACCTCAAAACTATATATGTAATTTTACTACATCACTATTCATAAATTTTTACCATACAAGTAAAAATTTCCAAAATTTATTCTGATAACTTCGTCTAGAATATACAGTTTTTATTGTATAATTAAGAAAATTCAACCACACTTTATTATCTCTAATAAATTTTAATTTATTGTGTATGAATTCATTCTAATATAGTTAATGTTATTATTAACACATAGTGGATTATTTTAGATTGTTATTCCACATTCATAATTTCTTGCAAGGTTTACAAATAAACCTAAGAAAGTCAGTAACTGTGAGCAAATCTTATCCACAAACAAGATGAGTTCTCACATTTAGAAGTTTAAGGAACAAGCAATATAGTAGTGACTTTGTTTTAAAATTAGCAAAGACCTTTATGTTCCAAGCTTTTTTTGAAACTTGATTTAGACACATTTGAAGGTCTTTACTATAAAATGATGTCACTCATAAAGATATGCAAGTTCAATCTGACAATAAGAAATGTGTTATCAATAAGAATTCTTCTACATTATAGCACCGAAGATTATGGAACATATCTCCATAAATAGAATAAATATTAGTAAATGGTGGGGATATTCATTACACTTGATTTTACTAACTTTATTTAGAACTTGTGTGAATTTCATTAAGAATATGTATTCCAACAAGTCAAAATCGGTGCACATTAGAATTCTATCATATTATAAATCATACAAGTCAATTAATTTTGAAACATGGACTCAAATTTTGCATCTCATTTTTAACGATTACTCACATAAATTATTTTTCTACAAAAGTATAAATTTATATGTTTCAAAGACATTTAAATCTTAAGTAGAGAAATAGTGCATTTTGCATATCAAGAAAGTGAGATCAAATATAAAATGGAGAATACTACATTAAAATTCGTGAGTATGGATAAACTACCAGTCCATTTGCAAAGTTTCTTTAAAAGCATGGGTTCATTGCCCGATACATATGCTTGGTACACCCAAATTATAGTGTGTGACAGATTTAAGAAACTAAGCATTTTTTGGACATGGGGTGGAGCCTACATAGCAAACTCCAAACTTTCCTAAATCTTTGTCTATTGATACTCTTCAATGGAGTGTACATATCGAAGCGTGTTCTAACCAAAGTTGTTTCTCAAACATATTTTGAGTTGTGATAAGGTTGAAAACCGACTTGATGACATGTACACATTTTATAAATACCCATATATAGTTAGAGTACAATTGTCAAAGAAAAGATCTAGGCCCAAAACCATAAATGAGCATATTTCATTTGAAAAGCTATAAGGTTTAAGGGTTACATATTTTATTATCCATCTCACAACACTAGAACTGTGGAATTAAGAATTGACTTGATCAGTAGGAGTGATCAATCTAAGAACCTAGTTTCTGAGAAAGATCATTCATATTTTCTCAAACTTCCACCTCTAGTGTTAGATTAATTATGATTCACAACAACCCTTAAGGTTAATGGTTATTGAGAATTCATAACTAATCATTAATAATCTACAAGTCATTGATAAAATTCTAATAAGTTATGTTATTTAGTAATTGCTTATAATTTCTAAAATAACATGCATATTGAACCATTTGCTCTTTTAAGAGTTTGTTGGTCTATCCTTAAGATGACTTATTAGAACAATAAGATCAATGTTTTCTAGTGATTACATTTTGTACAATAAGAGTTCAACTACAATATTAATTTGAGACACAAATTAAATTATAGAATGATAAAGAATTGAAGTTGTAGTACAATATGCCATGAATGAAGGAATGAATATCTTAAAGAGCAATAAAGTTTATCTTTAGTAAAGTTGCCTAATGGGGTGGAGAACATTAATTAAGCATAAGTTTTTTCACCAATAATATTCATTAGGCAACATTGAGAAACATAAAGATATAAAAGAATATTCATTGCTAAGAAGTATTTTGAAATAAGAATCAATAACAAAGGAGATTTACATTGTCACTTGTTTTTATAAATGATTCTATTATAGACCTTGGCATTTGTTGCTCGTTTCAATTCATTAATCAATTCCAAACAGTGAACTAGAGGAGAAGGTATACAGACTGCCATCAAGATTTTTCTCTAATAGTGGTGAACATATGCAAGCTTAAAGTGTCTACCTATAGATTAAAACAAACATCTCACAAATTGGTATTAAATCATCTTTTCCTTTAGGTTTGAAAAGAGAATTATGGAAATAATTATATACCAGAAGTTTAGTGGGAGTAATATTTGTTTTATACACAATATGTTACTTGCAAATGATGATAAAAGTTTTCTATATGAGGTGAAATAATTCATATCTCAAACTATTATTTTGAGATAATGAATATAAATAACATATATAATTTTAATTAATTAAAGAGTAGCCACAGCATCTCTGATTAAATAAAATTATGTATTATTCATCTGATATAACTTTTATCTTTAAGTGTGATAAATTCAACTCAAACCAACATCTGAAAAATGATTTGGAATGAGAATAAATTAAGAACATTCATTTGCTTCTATTTTAGAAGCCTAATGTATGCCTAAGAGTCTGAATAAGACTTTGCATCACATTTGTTTCAGGATCGTTAAGTAGTATAAGAATAACTAAAGTTAAGACCACTTTATTCTTCATACAAAGTGATGAGGTGTCTTTAAGATACTAAAAATTATATTCATACATATTTTGTTAAACTGAATTGACCATCTGAAAATATAGTTAACCAATGAGATTCTACCACACTTCACTGGTTATATTGATTCACGTAAATCAATATTTTATTACATCCTTAAGATTGCCAGTAAATTGTATTGTGGAAAATCTTGATTGTTATTTCCACTATAGAAGTCACATTCATTTATTGTTTTGAGGATACATCTCGTATGATGTATTATAGTTTCATAGTAGGCCTAGAGTTCATAATTACAGTTTCATTAGGCCATTAAGAAAATTTTGCGATAAATTCAACTACAATATTTATGGCTAATAACTATAAGAGTATTGGTCGAAGCTAGCATATCGACATTAAGTATTTAGCCATAAAAAGGCGTGATAAGTGGTCATTAATCACGCAAACTGAATTGGGTGATCTCATATCCTTGACTAAAGGCATGCCGCAACACAAATTCAAGGATCATAAAGTAAATATGGGATTCAGTTAACCCATATGCAGTTTTTTATTTGTACAACCAAAAATTATTCAATGAAACTCTAATTTTGATATTTTCTCATATTTATGTGCACCTTAATTTTTGTTGAGAAAATTATCATAAGAGGACCTGAATAAACATAAGGGTTAGGGTTTATTCGCTTAAGTACATTGCCACATAAAGTACATTGTTATATAGTAAATATATTGTAATACATAGAAGATAATACTCGACTCATAATGAGGACATGTCGCTATGATTCATATGTTTATTATATAACGAGGAACGTTTGAGTTTGAATGTTTTAGTTTAAATGCTGACCAAGTGGGAGAATATAAGAATATTTTTATTTTAGGAAATATATTTCTATTTAAAGAAATAAAATAAATAATTGATTTTCTGATAAATGAATATTTTATATTCATTGAATCTGGACAAAATCAATTATGTAATATTCTATATATGGTCAGATTTCTATATTCATTACCCGATTTGATTTCCTGAATTAATTGTCAAAATATTCTGACAATTAATGTGGCACAGATACTGATGGAGTATCTCACCTATAAATATAGGGTCTCGGTCCCAGAGCTCCTGACTCATTCTGTTCATAACAGCAAAATCCATCTAAAGAGAGTTGAGAGAGCGAGGAAGCCCGATTACCCACATCAATCGGTTTCTTTGCAGATCAAGCTTATGTGGGACTAAAGCTCAAAGATTCAATGGTTGGAGGTATTTCGATCCTTAATTATAGTGCATATATGTTTTATTAATTCCGCAATTTATACATAATCATATATGTTTCAGTTTATACAATTAAATGTCTAACAGATTATACTTACATATCCAACAAGAAAAATTGCGCCTCAACTCCTTGTTATATACCTTCTATTTGGATATTGTCTAAACAAATAAACCAAAAAAAAATGGAAGAATGAAAAGAGAGCAACTCATGTCTACTTAATACAATAGGAAGAATGAAAAGAGTATGAACCCACATAAATAGGTTTTGCAATCCAAAAAAAAGTGGGAAATGTCATGCATCATTCGTAATAACAATAGAAGCCATGAACTGTAAATCTATCTTTGTTGCAAATGAAAAAATTCTTGCTTTGGGTAAATTCAATTCGCTAATCAATTAATTAATTTTAGAAACTTAAATAAAGAGCAACCTATAATCCAATATAATTGCAGATATACACACATATATACATAGAAAGAAAAAGACATCCTAATATTAAATGATTTTCAATAACAAAGAATAACATCAAAATAAGCTAATATTGGTTTTTCCATCTTGTATATAATGTAAGTATCATTACATTGCGCACAACAATGTGTGTGTATACATATAATATATATACTCAACAAATAAAATTGTGCTCAACTCCTTGTTAAACATATATACCTTCTGTTCGAACATTGTCTATACAAATAAAATCTTCTGTTGCTTCACTTGAATTACATTTTTAATATTTACAATAAACCAAAGAGAGCAACACATGTCTACTTAATAAAATAGCAAGAATGAAAAGCACAATATCGGACCTCATAAGCATCTCTTATGTCTTGAAATTTTTCCTATGCATAAGGATTGTTTTCATTGGTATCTAGATTGTATTTCTTTGCAAGCTACACAAAATTTTAAACTCAACAAACCTTAGAAACATAAATAAATAATTACAGTAAATAATATTTGTGCCAAATTATATATAATTGTCCTCGACTCCTTTATATGAAAATAAAACAAATTCTCAACTTAAATGAGCAAAGGGTTTACTTTAGAGCATTAATATAAAACCCTTTCTTGCAACTATACAAGTCTCACTTTGTTAAACTTACTGCATGAAAAGCCTTTTTTTTATCTCAACTTGACTTGCATTTCGAGAAACACCCAGAATTTTGTAGAAGTCTCGTTCTACGAGCAATAAAACCCTAGAAATAGACCCAAAAAAAATACTTTTTGCAAATGAAACCAATTAGAACCTAACCTATGAAAAGGAGTGTTAATAAAGAAGGACAAAAACCTGAAGCATGAAAATGACGCTTCCAAAATGAAGAGCCCAAGTTCTATCGTGTGCAGAACCAGAACAGTACAGAGCTGAAATGAAATGAATCCCAGAAAAGCATATGAACAAAAGACTTTGATTTAAAGTAATTCAATAACTAATAATTGAAAAGTTCAGTATTTAATACCTTGACTGCAAAATAAATTGAAAAACTGTTGGGTTTTATGCCCTAAATAAAACTCATTTCAATATAATCAGATTTGCTTATTAATATAGATCAGAAATAACATTTAATGTTGCATGGTTCACATGATTTATTTCATGATTATATGTACATAATGTATAAATTCATCTGAAACCCTTTTCACATACTTGATCCTGTTTATTGTGCCGTCAACACATTAGAAAGTAAACATGACTATGTGAATAAAGTTTCCTAGATTTATCAGACACAGGGTTTTACTGATATGATAATCTACAACAAGAGTTTACTTGTATTTGGAGAAATACTATGTTCTTTCCAGAACATTGGTTAAAGTAAAGCTCAGGTTGGATGCATGGAGTATGCATCGGAAGGGACCGATATTGAACTTTGACTTAGATTTATTAAACTTACCGTAATATCTATTCAAGTCAATATCGCCTAGTTGATCCTAGATCGAATGTTCTTAATCCTGTTATGATTAGGCTCAATCTTGAAAGGCTATTCGTGTTTCTTGAATTGTTAGTTAAGCCTACCTTTTGGTCAGGGTGATACGTACTTTTTGGGAACACGGTAGTGCAATTGAGTGGGAGCGCTATCATAAACATGGAATCTATAGCTTCTATCTGGCGAATAGTAAGCAAAGGATGATCTCCTTTGAGCTTGACCAAACGAACATAAATGGTGGAGTACTCATTTCACATAAGCTGAAATATCATTTATACGGGGTCAAGTGTTTTAAGGAATAAATACATTGTAGGGTGTAACGGTAATCTAATCCCTTTACAGTGTAGATCATTCATATAGAGGATCATTGATCACATTAGGATTATAACAATGGATAACTAATGATGTGTCTATATGGTGGAACATATAGAGCATTCTATATACTGAGAGTGCAATTCTAAGTTCTATGCGTGGATTCAACGAAGAATTAATAAGTTAGTGAATTTTAGTGCTAAATTCTTGATCTACTTATTGGAAGCTCGGTTATATAGACCCATGGTCCCCCCACTAGTTGAGATAATATTGCTTGTAAGACTCATGTAATTGGTTTTGATTAATCAATTATAATTCTCAAACTAGCTATGTCTATTTGTGAAATTTTCACTAAGTAAGGGCGAAATTGTAAAGAAAGAGTTTATAGGGGCATATTTGTTAATTATGATACTCTGTATGGTTCAATTAATAAATATGATAAATGACAATATTATTTAATAATTATTTATAGTTATTAAATAGTTAGAATTGGCATTTAAATGGTTGAATTAGAAAATTGGCGTTTTTGAGAAAATCAGATGCAGAAAAGGTAAAACTGCAAAATTGCAAAAAGTGAGGCCCAAATCCACTAGTATAGGGCCTGCCACTTTTGTAGGAAATTTAAACTGATATTTTCATTATTTTAATGCCAAATAATTCAAACCTAACCCTAGTGGAATGCTATAAATAGATAGTGAAGGCTTCAGGAAAATTACACTTAAATTTTCTATTTTTCCTTCAGAGAAAAACCTGAGCCTTTCTCTCTCCCTATCTTTAGCTGCCACTTCTTCTTTCTCTTCCCTCTTGAATTTCGAAAATCTTAGTGATTAGAGTAGTGCCCACACACAGCAAGTGATACCTCAATCATAGTGAGGAAGATCGTGAAGAAAGATCATCAGCAAAGGAGTTTCAGCATAAAAGATTCAGAGAAAGAGATCCAGGTTCAGATATTGATAATGCTTTGCTACAGAAAGGAATCAAGGGCTAGATATCTGAACGGAAGGAGTCATATTATTCCGCCATTTAGGATTTATCGTTTCTTAAACTTTATATGTGTTTAATTTATCGTTTTAGAAAGTTCATATTTAGGATGTTAATAAACATACTTGTGAGTAGATCTAAGATCCTGGTAAAATAATTTCCAACAACTGGCCTCAGAGCCATGTTAATTGATTTACTTGCAATAAATTTGGACTTTAAAACGATTGTTTGTATGTTCTTTGGATGGTATCATGTTGTATTGAGTGTTATTTGATGATTGATTGATGTTTGTGAAATTTTCGTGAAAAATAATTGCGATTTTATCTCTGGAATTATTTTTATTGGATAGTATGGAAAAAATTAAGCAAGTTAGCCTTTTACAGAACTTAATTTGGATTTTATTTGAATTAGTTATGATTTTTTGAAGATTTAAAAAAATCGGAAATTTGTCTTGATATTTTCCTGCGATCGCAAATCTGTCCGTACAGTTTCGAAATTTTTTGTTTTTCTTCAATTTTTCATGCTTTTTCATGGAATTAACTTCTAATTTTTTGTATAGTTTTGTAATTATACTATTACTATTCCTAATTCAATTCTAATTATCATTTTGAATTAATTTAATATTTTTTAAATTTAATTCAAGATATTAGTGTAATTTGAATTTGAATAGAATTAGTATCTATCTTCTTGCTTAAAAATCTATCTTATTTTTAAATTTGATTATATCTTATTTTTTTTTAATTTTAAGGTCAGATTTTATAAGATATTTTTAAGATATCTTATCTTTTAAGATATTTTTAATTATATCTTATCTTTTAAGATATTTTTTTAAAAAATTAAATCTTTTTAGATATTTTGACCTTATTTAAATTTAAAATAAGATATTTATAATTTAAATAGATGTAAGATATTTTGCTAACTTTTAAATTTTGTTATTTTATTTATTTAAATTAAATTTAAAATCTGAAAAGATATTTCATTTATCTTTTCTAATTTTTATTTAATTTTTATTTATAAAATAACATTTAAAATTTAAAAGTAGTTAGCAATTTTTTGAAATGATATTTAGGTTGGTTGAAACCTAATTTTTCAAAAATTGTAGGTTTAATTTTAAATTAATTTTTTTTTTAAAATTTCGAATTTTTTCAATTTTTTTTTAAATTTTTCGAATTTTTTTTTATTATTTAATTAAATATTTTCGAAATTAAATATTTAATTTAAAATTAAATAAATCCTACATCCAACTATCCAGCTAACCTTGTTGCAGGAGTATGTGTTTTAGCTTGTTTGTAAGTTTTCAAAACCTATTATTACTTGATTGCAAATAGCCATGGTTACTTTTTGCCAGATCTAATGATCTGATGGCTCCCTTGGTCAAGATAATAATTTGTAACAGGTATATTTACAATCTTCTTTCATCTGTGTATGACCTAGCAACATGATAGGACCCATCCAAAGTGTGCCTGTGTGAGCCTATATGTTTAATTTTATTATAGATGCATATAGGTTAATGTTGCTAAAATAAATTATCATAGTTCTTGATAGAATTTATTTAGGCCCATTTAGTTATTGAGCTTATTCAATTAATAACAGTTGTTCTTATTAAGGTTAAATTCCTCTCTTTTGGGCCTTGTGTGAGAGTTGGGAGCCATAGAAGTGGGTACGACATACTGAACCCAACACCCCCTCACACAAACTACCCCAATTGTGAAGGCCCATTTGCCTGATTTGAACAACTGTACTAGGTTAATTACACTAGTTTAACCTAATAAAATTGATTAGCAACATAATTAATTTCATTTATTTTGAAATTAATTTAAGAAAATTATAGTTTAAAGAATTTTTTATTCTAAGCTAAACTATATGTATTTTCTTGTATTTAATTAAATATAGAATTATAACCATCTAGATTCTTTCTGGAACTTAATTTAAATTTTTCATTAAATATTCTTATTTAAGTTGATATTTAGTTATCTACAACTAACCAACTTAAATCTGAATATCTTTTGAATTTCAAATTTCAAAATTAAGTTGAGGAATTTTAGGCATTGGTTATTAAGATTCTTTAGATATTTTTTAAGTTAATATCTTTTCGAATATTAACTTAAAATGGAATATTTTCAAATTAAGTAGTTACAACTTAATTTTTGATATTTAATTAAATTTAAATTTGAAAAATATTTAAGTTCTAGATTTTTTCTAATACAACTTAAATTAGATATTTTTTCAAATTTTGTGGAAAAGATACTTAGTCAAATAAGATATTTTCTAGATAGTTATTTCTAGACTACTTATTATTTCTAATATTAAATAGGAAAATATTATAAATTGTGAAATTAATTATTTAATTAATTTTGGTACAATTTATTTTAAGTATATTTTTCCTAGTATTAAACTAGAAATTAATAATTAAGCCTTCTCTACACTTAATTATTTATTTCTTGAATTTAATACATTTAATTAATTTGAAAATTAAATATCTAAGTTGATTTTTATCATCATACTTAAATATTTATTTTTCATGACATTTAATTAAATAGAAAATTATTTTTAGTTGAAATTTATTTTTTCAACTAAATTTAAATAATTTTCAAAATATATTTTTTTCTTTATTTTATTAATCAATTTTCGAAATTGCATTTCTTAAATGCTAGAATTTCGAATTTTATCTTGAAAAATAGATTAAGTTGTAAATTAATTATTTATTTTAATTAATTCTTAGATCAACTTAAATCAATGATTTTTTCATTTATTGATTAATTTAAAATAAATTAAATAAAAGTATATTATTAGAAATTGAATTAATTAGTCAAAGGAAAATCTAGATAGATGATATTTTTGCTTGAAGTATTTTTCTAGTGTATTTAATTAAATAAAAAATTAATATTTAAGTTGATTTTCATCATCATACTTAAATATTTGAAATTTTTCTTATATATTTAATTAAATAGGAAAATTATATTTTTTGTTGTAAATTAATTTTATTAATTAATTTTGGGCCAACATTAAATTAGAATAATTTTTCCAGGATTAATTTTTTATTTTAACATGCATTTTCGAAAATTGTATTCTTAAATACTTTAATTTTTCGAAATGCAATATATATTTATAGAAAATTAAATTTGGGTTGTAAATTAATTTATATTAATTTTGTAACAACTTTAATTGAATATTTTTCTAAATATTTATTGGAAATTATTACTAAGATGGAAATAATTCATGTTATTTTCATATCCATCTAAGTAGAATTTATAAATATTAAATTAAAATTTATATTTAGAATTTTTCATTCTAAATTGGAAATTTTAAATAAATATATATTTAAAATAAATAAATTAAATAAAGAGAATCAAAGAAAATACAACTCACTTTAAATAATGAGCTTGATTATTATTAAGATATTCGATCTCCATTGTTGGTCTTACAAAAGTTAAATGTTTTCAATATAACCTCGAGACGCTAGACTTCGTCCCCCTATGGATGGTTATTCGTTGAACGCATTTAAGACCGTAAGATTTCATTTGATAAGTGTTTTGTAAGTTTTCGTCTCTATTAGACTCTCCCCTACGGTGACTACTTAGAGATAAACTTATGAAACATGAAACAATGGTGGAAGCTCATAAAATGAGAATAACCTTGACTCTCGCCTACCGGGACAACGTTGGATTCTTATTTTGATCGAATAAAAGGTTGCTAGAATGGTTTCTATTTTAGATGAGCTGACAACTCTATTCAATAAATGATACTTTGACTCTCGCCTACTTAGGGACCTTTGTATCAGTTTGTTGAAAACCTTGGAAATTATTTAGGATTGTATGTTTTAGTATTTTCACTAGTCATTCCTACTTGCTATATGTTTATAATTTTTGAATTGTGTATGAATTTATATTGAACCATGTTATTTTCTGTTATTAAGTTGTAGTTTAATTTCGAATCTTCATTGTTGGTCTAACATGTTTGTTTTTCTAATGAGATAAATCCCTAATGGATTTTCACCATTAGACATACATAATAGTGTAAGATCTCGAAAGATAAGTATTGTATATGCGACATCTAACTGTTCATCAATTGATGACACCTTAGACTAGTATTTTACAATATGAAACAAGAAGATTACATAAATAAGATTACTTTGTCTTTCGCTAATCGAAGCATCGTTGGATTCTTATTTATAAACGAAATTATCCTAATTCCTCTTAGCTTATTCATTTCGAATTAGCTTCAAAACATATCATTGGATGAATGGTCTATAAATCATTTCATGTCATTATATTTTCTCTTAAGAAATTAAATGACGCATATGATTATAATCCCGAAATTCTATTCCCAATTGATATAAATCCTCAATCTTAGAAATCTCCTACTTGTATGGGCAAATCTGACTTAGAGTTTGTATTAGTAGTGGTGGTCCAAGATAGAATTACTCATTATATTTGGTATAAATTTAAGTCTTTGACTTTAATTTTAGATTCCAAATAGAAATTTTCTTATATTTCTAATTCCAGATACAATACAGTTACACTTTCTCAAGTGTTTAATATCCATCTTCTATTAATGGATTAAAACTGTATGGAATATGAGTTAGGTATTCTGTGACCAGGATCCACTTGCACTATTCTAAAAACTCTTTGATGTAACTAAACCTATGTCATCAAAATACACTACCATTTTTTTTAATCTATGGCATTTGTATCTTGTTCATAGTGGATTTGACAAGATCAATCTCTGCAAAGAGATAATATGCCTATATCCACTGAAAGTAGTTCATCTCATTCGCAGATGGATGTACATTCAGGGGTGGATATGAGTTTTTCGTTGTATTCTTAAAACGATAAGTCTAGATTATACCTTTTAGCAAAGAAATTTGAAATGTTTGAAAAATTTCATTAATTTCTAGCAATGGTTAAAACCATTAAGGTAAGTGGTTAAAGATCTTGCGAACTGATATGGGTGGAGAAATAGTTAGTAGGTATGCAGTTCAAAGATCATTAAATTGATTTTTGAATTATATCCAAACTTACCTCCCCAGAAATTTCGAGTTGCATATTGATGATTAGTTACTAGTCGTTGCCTAAATCCTTCTATGGTAATACAATTTCAGAATGATGTAATGGTTGTATACTTAATGTAAATCATTACTAGATTCATGGATGACCTAATCAAAATCTTAAGAAAAGCTAGAACTGTTAACCATGGTTTGTTAGCTATTCTAAGTAATTAGGGGTGGACCATCCCATTGTCAATAGATAAGAAAGTGTTTGTTCAAACAAATACTACTTTTCTAAGAAAATGACTAAGTCTGAAAAACAAGTAGCAAATAATGGAGATATTTTTCTTGATTCCAAAAGTGTTCTATCATCTTATATAACATATGATGATCCCACTATCTCTGTTGTCTTGTCACAACCGAAGAGATCAATACCATTTAGTTTTTCTTAGACATAATTCACGGTGCCTTGTCGTAGTGGGAGAGTTTCTAGGAACTCACCTTCTTATGACTTGGGAGACACTAGTGATTAAAATCCATTGTGAGTTTAAACAAGTAATGGATTGTCAAGATAAGAAACTAAGAAGAAAGCCAATAGAACTATGGTTTAATCCATTCACATGGAGTAACCTAAAGTTTTCTATTACAAGGACATAAAAGGAAATTTTAGTTAATAAGTCTATTCTATGGACTTAACTAACTTTTGGTTCCTAGTATTATAGGTTTGAGTTTATCTAAACCTATGGCTTGTGGTATACCTGGTAATTACTTACTCTAATGCAAGCAACTTACTTTAGTAAGATGCTGAAGCATTTTCTTTCTAATGGCAATCTATAGAAGCTTCACAACTTCTTAGGTATATATTTTATTTATCTAAGGAAAAGTCTTAACTATTCCAGAAAAGATAAAGCCATGAAAGAATTTCTTATATCAACAGTGAGAGGTCTTAGATATGCTTATGTATGCCTTAGACCAGACACCTGCTGTTGAGTGGGAGTAATGAGTAGGTATCAGATTAATCCAGGAGAAGAACATTGGAAGACAATGAAGTAAATCCTAAGATTAAGAAGAGGAACTATGTGTTAGTCTATAAGGGTGTGTTTAAAACTCTTAGACTCCACCATATCAGATTTTGAAATTTGCCTTTGTGCTAGTAAATATTTCTGATAAGATGGTGGTTACTCTGGGGGTGGAATAGTGATTTTGGAGAAGTGTAAAAACCTATCTGAAGTCTCTAGGTCTACCAGAGAGGGACTGAATGTTAAAGCTGTAGGAAAGGTACTTATTCGGTCTAAGGAAAGTTCTATACATTTTTGGCATCATTCCAAATTGCCTTAAACTACTAGTGTTAATTTCCTGATTAACCAAAAGTAGTTGCCAAAGGTATAGAATCCAGTATCCCAAGAGAGTAGACATATAGAGAGGAATTTCACATTATCAATGATTTTGTGATTAAGGAAGAGTAATGGTGGAGAAAAGGTTGTGGTTAATTCAACCTTTCAGATCCTATTACGAGGAGTTTACTACTACTACACTTGATTTGCATATCAAGGTGTTGAGATTATTTGAAACGCACTTTTTGTTTTATATTAGTGCAAGTGGGAGTTGGGTTTTATGCCCTAAATAAAACTCATTTCAATATAATTAGATTTGCTTATTAATATAGATCAGAAATAACATTTAATGTTGCATGGTTCACATGATTTATTTCATGATTATATGTACATAATGTATAAATTCATCTGAAACCCTTTTCACATACTTGATCCTGTTTATTGTGCCGTCAACACATTAGAAAGTAAACATGACTATGTGAATAAAGTTTCCTAGATTTATCAGACACAGGGTTTTACTGATATGATAATCTACAACAAGAGTTTACTTGTATTTGGAGAAATATTATGTTCTTTCCAGAACATTGGTTAAAGTAAAGCTCAGGTTGGATGCATGGAGTATGCATCGGAAGGGACCGATATTGAACTTTGACTTAGATTTATTAAACTTACCGTAATATCTATTCAAGTCAATATCGCCTAGTTGATCCTAGATCGAATGTTCTTAATCCTGTTATGATTAGGCTCAATCTTGAAAGGCTATTCGTGTTTCTTGAATTGTTAGTTAAGCCTACCTTTTGGTCAGGGTGATACGTACTTTTTGGGAACACGGTAGTGCAATTGAGTGGGAGCGCTATCATAAACATGGAATCTATAGCTTCTATCTGGCGAATAGTAAGCAAAGGATGATCTCCTTTGAGCTTGACCAAACGAACATAAATGGTGGAGTACTCATTTCACATAAGCTGAAATATCATTTATACGGGGTCAAGTGTTTTAAGGAATAAATACATTGTAGGGTGTAACGGTAATCTAATCCCTTTACAGTGTAGATCATTCATATAGAGGATCATTGATCACATTAGGATTATAACAATGGATAACTAATGATGTGTCTATATGGTGGAACATATAGAGCATTCTATATACTGAGAGTGCAATTCTAAGTTCTATGCGTGGATTCAACGAAGAATTAATAAGTTAGTGAATTTTAGTGCTAAATTCTTGATCTACTTATTGGAAGCTCGGTTATATAGACCCATGGTCCCCCCACTAGTTGAGATAATATTGCTTGTAAGACTCATGTAATTGGTTTTGATTAATCAATTATAATTCTCAAACTAGCTATGTCTATTTGTGAAATTTTCACTAAGTAAGGGCGAAATTGTAAAGAAAGAGTTTATAGGGGCATATTTGTTAATTATGATACTCTGTATGGTTCAATTAATAAATATGATAAATGACAATATTATTTAATAATTATTTATAGTTATTAAATAATTAGAATTGGCATTTAAATGGTTGAATTAGAAAATTGGCGTTTTTGAGAAAATCAGATGCAGAAAAGGTAAAACTGCAAAATTGCAAAAAGTGAGGCCCAAATCCACTAGTATAGGGCCTGCCACTTTTGTAGGAAATTTAAACTGATATTTTCATTATTTTAATGCCAAATAATTCAAACCTAACCCTAGTGGAATGCTATAAATAGATAGTGAAGGCTTCAGGAAAATTACACTTAAATTTTCTATTTTTCCTTCAGAGAAAAACCTGAGCCTTTCTCTAAGAGCAATGCCTGGCCTTTTGTTACTCGTTTTGCGTGCAAAGCCATAGTATCTTCTATCTCCAAATTGGGT
Source organism: Cannabis sativa (assembly GCF_029168945.1). Classification (NCBI taxonomy): domain Eukaryota; kingdom Viridiplantae; phylum Streptophyta; class Magnoliopsida; order Rosales; family Cannabaceae; genus Cannabis; species Cannabis sativa. The sequence continues at coordinate 43,347,699 of NC_083604.1, forward strand.
TCTAACTCTCATCCGCAACCACCAACTCTTTTTAGAGGAGAATCTTGTACTGCTCCTGCTCCTACTCCGAGAAACAATGCTGGTAATGTTAGCACTTCCACTCAATCTAGACCCGCAACTTTACTACCTATCAACACCCTAAACACCTCTACTTCACAACCCAATCACTCTCACCAAACCACTTCTACTGGTTTAAATGTTGTTGCTACTGGTTTTTCAAGCATTAATCAACACAACTCGAATGCCATCTTACCACCAAATTCTGATGCCTTCACAAACCTTTACTATCTCCACTACAAACACTGCCACTACCACTCATTTTGCCGACCCTACCAAGGTGAACCATGCAACATTAAATGTTATTTCTGATCTATATTAATAAGTAAATCTGATTGTATTGAAATGAGTTTTATTTAAGGCATAAAACCCAACAAACTCCCACTTGCACTAATATAAAACAAAAAAATGCATTTCAAATAAACTCAACACCTTGATATACAAATCAAGTGTAGTAGTAGTAGTAAACTCCTCGTAATAGGATCTGAAAGGTTGAATTAAACACAACCTTTTCTCCACCATTACTCTTCCTTAATCACAAAATCATTGATAATGTGAAATTCCTCTCTATATGTCTACTCTCTTGGGATACTGGATTCTATACCTTTGGCAACTACTTCTTTGTTATTCAGGAAGTAACACTAGTAGTTAAGGCAATTTGGAATGGTGCCAAAAATGTATAGAACTTTCCTTAGACTGAATAAGTACCTTTCCTACAACTTTAACATTCAGTCCCTTTTTGGTAGACCTAGAGACTTCAGATAGGTTTTTACACTTCTCCAAAATCACTATTCCACCCCCAGAGTAATCACCATCTTATTAGAAAGATTTTCTAGCACAAAGGCAAATTTCAAAATCTGATGTGGTGTAGTCTAAGAGTTTTAAACACACCCTTATAGACTAACATATAGTTCCTCTTCTTTATCTTAAGATTTACTTGATTGTCTTCGAATGTTCTTCTCCTGGATTAATCTGATACCTACTCATTACTCCCACTCAACAGCAGGTGTCTGGTCTAAGGCATACAAAAGCATATCTAAGACCTCTCACTGTTGATTTAAGAAATTCTTTCATGGCTTTATCTTTTCTGGAATAGTTGAGACTTTTCCTTAGATAAATAAAATCTATGTCTAAGAAGTTGTGAAGCTTCTATAGATTGCCATTAGAAAGAAAATGCTTCAGCATCTTACTAAAGTAAGTTGCTTGCATTAGAGTAAGTAATTACCAGGTATACCATAAGCCATAGGTTTAGATAAACTCAAACCTATAATACTAGGAACATGAAGTTTTGTTAAGTCTATTGAATAGACTTATAAACGAAAATTTCCTTTTATGTCCTTGTAATAGAAAAATTTAGGTTACTCCATGTGAATGGATTAAACCATAGTTCTTTTGGCTTTCTTCTTAGTTTCTTATCTTGACAATCCATTACTTGTTTAAACTAACAATGGATTTTAATCACTAGTGTCTCCCAAGTCATAAGAAGGTGAGTTCCTAGAAGCTCTCCCACTACGACAAGGTACCGTGAATTATGTCTAAGAAAACTAAATGGTATTGACCTCTTCGGTTGTGACAAGACAACAGAGGCAGTGGGATCATCATATGTCAAATAAGATGATAGAACACTTTTGGAATCAAGAAATAAATATCTCCTTTATTTGCTACTTTATTTTCAGACTTAGTCATTTTCTTAGGAAAATAGTATTTGTTTAAACAAACACTTTCTTATCAATTGACTATGGGATGGTCCACCCCTAATCACTTAGAATAGCTAACAAACCATGGTTAACCGTTCTAGCTTTTCTTAAGAATTTGATTAGGTCATCCATGAATCTAGTAATAATTTACATTAAGTACCTAACCATTACATCATTCTGAAATTGTATTACCATAGAAGGATTTAGGCAACGACTAGTAACTAATCATCAATATGCAAATCGAAATTTCTGGGGAGGTAAGTTTGGATATAATTCAAAAATCAATTTAATGATCTTTGAACTGCATATCTACTAACTATTTCTCCACCCCTATCAGTTCGCAAGATCTTTAACCACTTACCTTAATGGTGTTTCACCATTGCTAGAAATTAATGAAATATCAAACATTTCAAATTTCTTTTGCATAAGGTAAAATCTAGAGTGATCGTTTTAAGAATACAACGAAAAACTCATATCCACCCCTGAATGTACATCCATCTGCGAATGAGATGAACTACTGTAATATCCAGTTTAAAATAGTAGTTAATTTTTCGTTTGGATATTAATTGTGCGAGGATAATTAATTCATTTATTTGTGTTGTTAGTGAGTTGATATTATTGCTTAGAGTAGTTGTACCATTTTTTTTTAAAGAAAGTTAAAGTTGTATTAACTACGAAAGTAAAATATTATGATATTTTCACAAGTAGGTAATCGTGTAATTAAAGCCCGATATGAAAGTCCATTAGGTTTTTATAATATATTTATTAGATTTAATTAATTGTATAAGTGGTATTAAATAATATTATTATTTGATTAATGTTAGAAAAATCGTAAGTTTAGAGAAATTCGCAGGTTTAGAAACTGTTTTACGAAAATGACCATATCTGGAGTTTTATAACTCCGATTGAGGTGATTCCAGTGGCGTTGGAAAGATAATTCAAAGATCTATAAATTTTGTAGAAATAATCATATCATAATTCGTAATTTTTTAGGTGAAAACTAAGCCTTAAAGTTACAAGATTTAGAGGTTACAATTTAAATTTAAAAGTAAGATATTTGTTTATTTAATAATTTATATTGCTATTATGTTAATAATATTATTATTCATAAAACTAAACCTAATAAGAGTCAGAATAGTATAGGTTTCATTAACCCTAAAATTATATCATTCTATTTTTCCCACCTATCTGAGCAAGACTAACCCTAAAATTTTCAAATCATCTTTCCATTACATCCTTAGCCAAATCTATACCACTCTTCACTCTCATCTTTGATCACCATCATCTTATGTCTATCGATCCAAGCAGCTCAATGTATTTGAGGTAAGAAACTCTACATTTACTTATTTATTGATCACAATAGGAGAATATTCGTAGGTCTCCTTTTCAATTTTTTCAGAATGAAACATGTCTCAGTAAAACTATCATATCTCTTTAAATACTCATCCGATTCTCGCAATCTTAGTGCCTATAGAAAGCTTATTGAATTTTCCATAATTCTTATGAAGAAAGGTTTTACTGAATCGAAATTTATCTAGGTCAAAAATTAGTAATTCTACGCTGTTTGTTGTAAATCGTTTTTTTTATATTTTCTATATAAGTTGTCTCAGTAAAATTCAAATATCTCTCTGAATATTGATCTGATTCTAGCAATCTTGGTACCGTTGAAAAGATAATTCAATTTTCTAAATGTTTTATGAAGAAATCATTCACTAATTATTGATTATTCTAAGTCAAAATTATTGTTTTATTGCTGTAGTTCGAAATCCATTTGTTTCAGGATTTTTAGAAAACTGTTTCGATATAATATCTATATCTCTTACGTTATAACTCCGATTTTAAAGATTTTAGTGTCATTAGAAAGGGAATTAGATTTTCTAAAACTTTTATGAAGAGAGTATTCTCTGATTTGGAATATTTCAGTATCAAAACTTTGGATTTCCGATGTCTACTGTGATTCGTTACTCCATATTCCTTCTCAGAAATAGTTTCAGTAAAACTATCATAACTCCCTCAGTTTTAATCCATTTTTAATGATCTATATACCGTTAGAAAGATAATTGAATTTCCTATAAATTTTATGAAGGAAACTTTCACTGAATTTGTGTAGTTATTGGTCAAAAATAGTGTTCTTTCCGCTGTACTGTAAGAGTGCGAATTTTAATGTTAGGGCCTTGACCCATGTGTTGTTATAGGTAGTAGTGACGAGATAACAAGTCTTAAGCAGCGGGATTTGAGGTAAGGAAATGAGATAGTTTTGTTTGTGTTTATTTGGATAAATTTAAATTCTTTATGTATTGGAATATGGTTTATGCTTTGTTATTATGAATATGTATGTGGTACTGAGAATGTGTGGTATGGACACAATATGAGTTTATGAATTGATATATTGATTAGGGTTGTTTTGACTTGTATATGTTGTATGTTGCATTCATATATTGTGTGTTGTATGCTGCAAGTTGTATGCTAACGTCTCAGGTAAAGTGAGGGACCATGGTGGGTTATGATACGGGGTAAGGCCGTTGAATGTAGAGATACCCTACCCTGCATTTTCTGAGTCGTGTATGAGATTATTATGGTGGGGTATGATACGGGATAAGGCCGTTGAATGTAGAGATACCCTACCCTACAGTTGTCTAATTTGTGTATGCCATTATTATGGTAAGGTATGATACAGCGACAATGCTGTTGAATATAGAGATACCTTATTCCATAACAATGGTAGGGCTAAATGTGCCCAGGTTATTGTAGGGCCTGTTAAGTCAGGTTGTGTATGGAGTGGCTATGACACGCCACATTATGGTAAAGACATGATATGATTGAAATAATTATTATATGTTATGGCTATGATTGTGCTATGAGTATAATGTCAGGGTTGCGATCCCTACATATATGTAATGGTTTCGTTTAGTACAAATATATGGTATATGATATAGCTTTCCATATTTGGAGTTATTTAAGTTACAATTATGAGCTAAGGTATATAATATTGTTAAGACTAGATACGTTAATATTATAAAGAATCGTATTATTGTGAATTTTAAGATATGTTTAGTGTATTGAATGCTATTGTATGTTAAGCATTTCCTTACTGGGCTTTTAGCTCACCCCCTACAGGCAATAGACAGGGAACATTGAATGTAAGTTTGATGAGTTGGGTCAGTTCTGGTATGTATACTGCGAGGGGCTATGGACGAGCAAACGGTCTAGAAAGCCGGTAGAGCCTTGGTTTTGTTTTTTTTTTTTTGTTTTCTTTTTTATATAGTAAAGTAATCTGAGCTCAGTGGAATGTTACAAATTTATTTTTTTGCACTCAACTACTTATTTTGTTTTTAATATGAATGATCATTCACATTTTTGCATATTTATTATAAAACCCACTGTGTATTTCCAAACAGCTTTGAATCTTTTTAATTAATGCATCAAAATTAGTATTTTGTAAAATAAGGCAAAATATTAGGGCGTTACAGTTGGTATCAGAGCCAGGTTCCTTAGCCCGAAGGGATACTCACAGTATACATACAGAAGACTGAAAAGATCACTCTCACTATAACGTAAGTGTTAGTTCTAATATGCTTAGTATTGCCATTAATAGTTTTATATGTGATACATAGATTTTTGTTAAAATATGTTTCCTAGAATTAGTGCCTCATCTGTAGTGGGTGCTTAGAGAAATTAAAAGTATATTACCTGTTATGATTGATTACACTTTTTATGAAGAATATGAATAGGTTTTATTTTTCTTTATTGTCTTGAATTGAAACTAGGAAGGACAGTGTTCCTTTCTTGAAAATTTAGAATAAATTATATTAGGAATTCATAAGACTTTTTTTGATAAATAGAATATTACTAGTTAGGCTTGACAACATTAAGTTTAGATATATTCATGGAATCTTCTCTCCTTATAATTGAACTCTTTTGTTTCTATTAAATCAACATTTCTTGTAAGAGCTCACACATGCAACTAGAAGATCAGTTAGAATCAATGTGAAAGGAACAACTAGTAGAGGTGGGGGCTAAGGATGTGTGTTCCGCTGACCCACAAATGGTTGATGTTCTAGAGAACCCAATAGTAGTTAAGGTTAACGATCTAATAGAGGCATTGGAAGGAATGTGAGCATGACTAAGACGATTTGTTGAAGAGTTTTCACATGCTCAGCACAATAGATCACCAGCACTAGTAGTGGAACTTGAAGCACATAATGAAATGTAGCGATTGCCAACTAAGTACCGATGCATAGAATTGCACCTGTCTACAAATGTTAAAGATGAAGTCTCCACACCTAGCTATGAATGGAAGCCCAACATATAGGAAGTAGGGATGACTTAGAATAGTAGACGTTATACCAGACTGGGACAGTATATTTTACGAAACCCACTTATTAAGAAAGATGAAAGAATGGATCTTTAAGGAGCAAGTACTATCTTCTTGGATATTCCATAAGTTACACACTCCTAAGTTAGATGATAAGAAGTATGAATAGTGTATGCAAAGACTTTAGAGAGAAGTCTGTTATAGAAATGAGTCAGGAGAGGATGATGCCATCATATAGAAAGGAGTGTAGCGTGCTGAATAGAATCCAAAATAAAAAGTTAAAAAGAGACATGATAAAATTGATAGAGGTAATGACTTATAAAGGTATCTTGAACACCAAGAGATTAGTAGAGCATCAACAAATATCAAATTACCGAAGGAAAATTGTGAGCTTCAAACTCAAGGTCAGCTACTTTGTGAGGAGAAAATAGAGTAAAATGCGCATGGTTTCGATAAAGACAATTTCAAAGGAGGAAGAAAAAGAAGATTTAGACACGGCTAACAATTTGGGTACAACATGAATGAGAGGCAACACAGAGGACAACTGTACAAAACAATTCAAACTGGACAACTTGGAGATCATAGATATAGCTTCGTAAAGGATGAAAAAAAAATAAACAACTATAGAAAGTAGATCATAAATTCAAGACTTGAGGAAGAGGGGAAATTAATATTCAAGGGTGACATCCCTAGATTCTAAATACCCATCGATACAACAACGGTGTAGATCATAACTCAAGGAGAAGAGGTTAGGCAAGCCTCACTCAAAGGCAAGAGACAAGTGAGACACAACTAGGACTAAAGTGATACATCTAGAAGAATTTCATGGATCGACAAGGACCATACGAGTTTTTGTGAAGTGTTGGGATTATAAAATGATCAAGCAACATAAAAGGCACAGAGTATGCAAATGATACTACAATCCACTCATGATTTGCTTTGTGGACAATAGTATGAGTATGTTCAAGTGAATAGAAGCAAATAAAAAAAAAACTTACAAAAGTGTTAATTTTGGTCAAGAGAGGTGGCATTTAAATGCTATATAGTGTTAGAGGAAAGAATGGCATCAGATCTGCCAAAAGTTAAAGTTGTCAAGAGCTAAGAATTCAGACAAATATTTGAAACTTTCTCGACCCAGAGGGCTAGTAATGGAGCAATATCCTAGAGGAACATACTAAGATGGAATAAGACAATAGCCATTGTTTGGAAAATAACTAAAGTTTATCTAATTCGAAGTGAGGAACTTATAATGAAAGAGAAAAGGATGTATATATTGATAACATGATTGCATTCAGATATGGAATGAAGATGCTTAAGTGAAGTATGGACTTATTTTTAAAGGTAGTTTAGGAAGTACGAGTCAAAGAGCCCTGGCTAAATTATTATAAAAGTGAGTCTCTAGTAGCAAATCAGAAACAAGTGGGGTGTAGGAGGTATAGTAACGATGAACAGAGTAAGGTCTGTTCGGCATGATTTGCCAATTATGTATATAGTATCCTTACCCCGACAACTTGGTTGATTGATATATTATGAGATTACATGATTAACCTATGGTTAAATAGTAAATGATAAATAAATAATTGGGCTACCTAACCTATGTTAAGGTTGAACTCGTTTTAAAGGGTTACTAATGCACTTACGATATTTTAGCATATATGATCTTACTTAACTAAAAGTAGATGGTCTGTACTCGAATGTAAGCTGGTTTTAGATTTTGGAGGTCTTAACAGTGCAATTAAGAAGCTGGGATTTATTTTGTGAACTATAGAGGTCTACAATATGTAAAACATAAATATGGTTAGAAAAATATATGGTATTATAAATATGAAAGTGATGTGATACCTAGAAGGTTAGTAATAGAAGAAACAATCATTGAACACAATTACACAAATCTATCAGCATTGCAGATTTAGACTTCATCAGTATAGCAATGTAACACCACCTGATGAAATGTGGAGGAAAGTAAGACAAATGGCTGATACTACTGGAAGGATTCCTCTTTGGATAATAGGTACTGTAACTGGTGTTCTGGTGATCGGTTTACTTGGTATTTTCTTTTATGGTTCATATTCTAGATTAGGTTCATCCCTTAGTTAATATTTAGTTAATAAATGATAATATGAAATATAGATGCTTATGGGCGATATCTAATGAAATTGTTGCTGGAATTGAGATCTCATTCAAAGAGAAGGATACCAAATATCTGGAGTTTCTTTTTGTATATTATATGAATGATCCGATCCGCGAGGACCATGATTAGGAATTTTTTTGATCGTCTTTCTCCGAGGAAGAGGCGAAACATAATCAACTTAAGTTCGACATAACTATTTGAAATCTTAGTGAAAGACTGAATTTGTTATCTCATGTTTGCCTAGCAAACAAAAGTTAATGGGAAAAACTAGATAATCTCATAATTAAGTCGACTTGATTGGAAGAGTATTGGAGGACCAAGAACCAGAGGAGAGATCAGCAAATAAGATACGATAAAGTGGTAAAAGAATCAAGAGACTACAATAGGAATCAACGACTATACTGTCTGAGAAATAGCCTAAAGGAAACTAAGAAGCGAGCTCATACTGAATGGTGGTTGAATGGATCATTAAAATATTTATATATAGAAGACTTTTTTTAAGAGCTTACATGTTTATTTCCAAATGTCATGGAACAAGTGTCTATCGATGAGTGAGTAACATCTATGAAATTGAAAGAATGACACTGTAGACTTACAGTAGAAAATCAAGTAGAGAAGTAAGATTTTTATACGTAATAACATTTAAATAAAGAGTGGGAATGATTATAAGGTCTTCTACCCTACTCCTTGTGTTTATTATTTTGTATTGTATAATGTGTTCTTAAGTGACATGTAAGGATGTTCATTTAGAGAATAAATAGTAATACTCTTAATGGCATGTAAGGATGCTCATAGAAGAATAAATAGTTTCACTCTTAATGTCATGTAAGGATGGTCATAAGAGAAGAATTTTTTTTATAATATTACGAGCATGCTATTGCAAAACTTATGTATTTAAAGCATGTATATGTAATTTATTATGATAGAGTACGTTTTGATATTTAAGTAATGTATAGAGAAATAATAATGCTTAATTAATAAGTTATTTGTATTATATGTGTTATAGATTGATCGACAAGATATAGGTTAAATGCATATTTGTTGGCTCCATATAGTAGATAAGGAGGTAATGCGGTAAGTGGTGAAAGACATGAAGACTCAACACCCCGAGTGTTGGTAAGTTAAATTTCGAGGACGAAATTTCTTTTAAGGAGGGTAGAATGTAATATCCAGTTTAAAATAGTAGTTAATTTTTCGTTTGGATATTAATTGTGCGAGGATAATTAATTCATTTATTTGTGTTGTTAGTGAGTTGATATTATTGCTTAGAGTAGTTGTACCATTTTTTTTTAAAGAAAGTTAAAGTTGTATTAACTACGAAAGTAAAATATTATGATATTTTCACAAGTAGGTAATCGTGTAATTAAAGCCCGATATGAAAGTCCATTAGGTTTTTATAATATATTTATTAGATTTAATTAATTGTATAAGTGGTATTAAATAATATTATTATTTGATTAATGTTAGAAAAATCGTAAGTTTAGAGAAATTCGCAGGTTTAGAAACTGTTTTACGAAAATGACCATATCTGGAGTTTTATAACTCCGATTGAGGTGATTCCAGTGGCGTTGGAAAGATAATTCAAAGATCTATAAATTTTGTAGAAATAATCATATCATAATTCGTAATTTTTTAGGTGAAAACTAAGCCCTAAAGTTACAAGATTTAGAGGTTACAATTTAAATTTAAAAGTAAGATATTTGTTTATTTAATAATTTATATTGCTATTATGTTAATAATATTATTATTCATAAAACTAAACCTAATAAGAGTCAGAATAGTATAGGTTTCATTAACCCTAAAATTATATCGTTCTATTTTTCCCACCTATCTGAGCAAGACTAACCCTAAAATTTTCAAATCATCTTTCCATTACATCCTTAGCCAAATCTATACCACTCTTCACTCTCATCTTTGATCACCATCATCTTATGTCTATCGATCCAAGCAGCTCAATGTATTTGAGGTAAGAAACTCTACATTTACTTATTTATTGATCACAATAGGAGAATATTCGTAGGTCTCCTTTTCAATTTTTTCAGAATGAAACATGTCTCAGTAAAACTATCATATCTCTTTAAATACTCATCCGATTCTCGCAATCTTAGTGCCTATAGAAAGCTTATTGAATTTTCCATAATTTTTATGAAGAAAGGTTTTACTGAATCGAAATTTATCTAGGTCAAAAATTAGTAATTCTACGCTGTTTGTTGTAAATCGTTTTTTTTATATTTTCTATATAAGTTGTCTCAGTAAAATTCAAATATCTCTCTGAATATTGATCTGATTCTAGCAATCTTGGTACCGTTGAAAAGATAATTCAATTTTCTAAATGTTTTATGAAGAAATCATTCACTAATTATTGATTATTCTAAGTCAAAATTATTGTTTTATTGCTGTAGTTCGAAATCCATTTGTTTCAGGATTTTTAGAAAACTGTTTCGATATAATATCTATATCTCTTACGTTATAACTCCGATTTTAAAGATTTTAGTGTCATTAGAAAGGGAATTAGATTTTCTAAAACTTTTATGAAGAGAGTATTCTCTGATTTGGAATATTTCAGTATCAAAACTTTGGATTTCCGATGTCTACTGTGATTCGTTACTCCATATTCCTTCTCAGAAATAGTTTCAGTAAAACTATCATAACTCCCTCAGTTTTAATCCATTTTTAATGATCTATATACCGTTAGAAAGATAATTGAATTTCCTATAAATTTTATGAAGGGAACTTTCACTGAATTTGTGTAGTTATTGGTCAAAAATAGTGTTCTTTCCGCTGTACTGTAAGAGTGCGAATTTTAATGTTAGGGCCTTGACCCATGTGTTGTTATAGGTAGTAGTGACGAGATAACAAGTCTTAAGCAGCGGGATTTGAGGTAAGGAAATGAGATAGTTTTGTTTGTGTTTATTTGGATAAATTTAAATTCTTTATGTATTGGAATATGGTTTATGCTTTGTTATTATGAATATGTATGTGGTACTGAGAATGTGTGGTATGGACACAATATGAGTTTATGAATTGATATATTGATTAGGGTTGTTTTGACTTGTATATGTTGTATGTTGCATTCATATATTGTGTGTTGTATGCTGCAAGTTGTATGCTAACGTCTCAGGTAAAGTGAGGGACCATGGTGGGTTATGATACGGGGTAAGGCCGTTGAATGTAGAGATACCCTACCCTGCATTTTTCTGAGTCGTGTATGAGATTATTATGGTGGGGTATGATACGGGATAAGGCCGTTGAATGTAGAGATACCCTACCCTACAGTTGTCTAATTTGTGTATGCCATTATTATGGTAAGGTATGATACAGCGACAATGCTGTTGAATATAGAGATACCTTATTCCATAACAATGGTAGGGCTAAATGTGCCCAGGTTATTGTAGGGCCTGTTAAGTCAGGTTGTGTATGGAGTGGCTATGACACGCCACATTATGGTAAAGACATGATATGATTGAAATAATTATTATATGTTATGGCTATGATTGTGCTATGAGTATAATGTCAGGGTTGCGATCCCTACATATATGTAATGGTTTCGTTTAGTACAAATATATGGTATATGATATAGCTTTCCATATTTGGAGTTATTTAAGTTACAATTATGAGCTAAGGTATATAATATTGTTAAGACTAGATACGTTAATATTATAAAGAATCGTATTATTGTGAATTTTAAGATATGTTTAGTGTATTGAATGCTATTGTATGTTAAGCATTTCCTTACTGGGCTTTTAGCTCACCCTACAGCGATAGACAGGGGAACATTGAATGTAAGTTTGATGGGTTGGGTCAGTTCTGGTATGTATACTCCGAGGGACTATGGACGAGCAAACGGTCTAGAACGCCGGTGGAGCCTTGGTTTTGTTTTTTTTTTATATAGTAAAGTAATCTGAGCTCAGTGGAATGTTACAAATTTATTTTTTTGCACTCAACTACTTATTTTGTTTTTAATATGAATGATCATTCACATTTTTGCATATTTATTATAAAACCCACTGTGTATTTCCAAACAGCTTTGAATCTTTTTAATTAATGCATCAAAATTAGTATTTTGTAAAATAAGGCAAAATATTAGGGCGTTACAACTACTTTCAGTGGATATAGGCATATTAACTCTTTGCAGAGATTGATCTGGTCTAATCCACTATGAACAAGATACAAATGCCATAGATTAATAAAAATGTGGTTGTGTCTTTTGATGACTTAGGTTTAGTTACATCAAAGAATTCTTAGAATAGTGCAAGTGGATCCTGGTCACAGAATATCTAACTCATATTCCATACAGTTTGAATCCATTAATAGAAGATGGATATTAAACCCTTGTGAAGGTGTAACTGTATTGCATCCTGGAATTAGAAATATAAGAAAATTTCTGTTTGGAATCTAAAATTAAAGTCAAAGACTTAAATTTATATCAAATATAATGAGTAATTCTATCTTGGACCACCACTACTAATTTAACTCTAAGTCTGATTTGCCTATACAAGCAGGAGATTTCTAAGATTGATGATTTATATCAATTGGGAATATAATTTCGGGATTATAATCATATGCGTCATTTAATTTTTTTAAGAGAAAATATAATGACATGAAATGATTTATAGACCATTCATCCAATGATATGTTACTGAGCTAATTTGAAATGAATAAGCTAAGAGGAATTAGGATAATTTCGTTTATAAATAAGAATCCAACGATGCTTCGATTAGCGAGAGTCAAAGTAATCTTATTTATACAATCTTCTTGTTTTATATTGTAAAAATACTAGTCTAAGGTGTCATCAATTGATGAACAGCTAGATGTTGCATATACAATATTTATCTTTCGAGATCTAACACTATTATGTATGTCTAATGGTGAAAATCCATTAGGGATTTATCTCATTAGATAAACAAGCCAAGTTAGACCAACAATGAAGATTCGAAATTAAACTACAACTTAATAACAGAAAATAACATGGTTCAATATAAATTCATACACAATTTAGAAATTATTAAACATATAGCAAGTAGGAATGACAAGTGAAAATACTAAAACATACAATCCTAAATAATTTCTAAGGTTTTCAACAAACTGATATCAGTGTCCCGTTTAGGCGAGAGTCAAAGCTACCATTCATTGAATAGAGTTGTCAGCTCATCTAAAATGTTAAACATTCTAGCAACCTTTTATTCGATCAAGATTGGAATTCAGCGTTGTCCCGTTTAGGCGAGAGTCAAGGCAATTCTATCTTATGAGCTTCCACCATTGTTTCGCAATTTGCAAGTCAAATATGGTCGCCACCATTAGGGTGATCCATACCATATAAAACACTTACATACTACTTATCTTTCGAGATTAAACGGTGCGAAATTGCTAATGAACGTTCCTCCATTAGGGAGGATTACTCACTAAAACAAACGCGATGTAAAACCAACAATGGAGATCGAATATCTTAACAATAAAGCTCATTATTTAAAGAGAGTTGTATTTTCTTTGATTCTCTTTACTTAATCTATTTATTTTAAATATATATTTATTTAATTAAAATTTCTAATTTAGAATGAAAAATTCTAAATATAAATTTTAATTTAATATTTATAAATTTTACTTAGATGGATATGAAAATAACATGAATTATTTCCATCTTAGTAATAATTTCCAATAAATATTTAGAAAAATATTCAATTTAAGTTGTTACAAAATTAATTTAAATTAATTTCCAACTCAAATTTAATTTTCTATAAATATATATTGCATTTCGAAAAATTAAAGTATTGAAGAATACAATTTTCGAAAATGCATGTTAAAATAAAAATAAATCCTCGAAAAATTATTCTAATTTAATGTTGGCCCAAAATGAATTAATAAAATTAATTTACAACAAAAAATATAATTTTCTTATTTAATTAAATATATAAGAAAAATTTCAAATATTTAAGTATGATGATTAAAATCAACTTAAATATTAATTTTCTATTTAATTAAATACACTAGAAAAATATTTCAAGCAAAAACAGATAATATCTATCTAGATTTTCATGGACTAATTAATTCATTTTCTAATTAAATATATTTTACTTCATTTATTTTAATTAATCATTAAATGAAAAAAATCATTGATTTAAGTTGGTCCAAAATTAAAATAAATAATTTACAACTTTAATCTATTTTTCAAATAAAATTCGAAATTCCAGCATTTAAGAAATGCAATTTCGAAATTTGATTAATGAAATAAAGAAAAAATATATTTTGAAAATTATTCAAATTTAGTTAAAAAAAATAAATTTCAACTAAAAATAATTTTCTATTTAATTAAGTGTCATGAAAAAGAAATATTTAAGTATCATGATGAAAATCAACTTAGATATTTAATTTTCAATTTAATTAAATGTATTAAATTCAAGAAATAAATAATTAAGTGTAGAGAAGACTTAATTATTAATCTCTAGTTTAATACTAGGAAAAAATAAATTGTACCAAAATTAATTATTTAAATAATTAATTTCACAATGTATAATATTTTCCTATTTAATATTAGAAATAATAAGTAGTCTAGAAATAACTATCTAGAAAATATTTTATTTGACTAAGTATATTTTCCACAAAATTTGAAAAAATATCTAATTTAAGTTGTATTAGAAAAAATCTAGAACTTAAATATTTTCAAATTTAAATTTAATTAAATATCAAAAAATTAAGTTGTAACCACTTAATTTGAAAATATTCCATTTTAAGTTAATATTCGAAAAGATATAACTTAAAAAATATTTAAAATATTCCATTTTAAGTTAATATTCGAAAAGATATTAACTTAAAAAATATCTAAAGAATCTTAATAACCAATGCCTAAAATTCCTCAACTTAATTTTGAAATTTTAAATCCAAATGATATTCAGATTTAAGTTGGTTAGTTGTAGATAACTAAATATCAACTTAAATAGGAATATTTAATGAAAAATTTAAATTAAGCCTCAGAAAGAATCTAGATGGTTATAATTCTATATTTAATTAAATACAAGAAAATACATATAGTTTAGCTTAGAATATAAAATTCTTTAAACTATGGTTTTCTTAAATTAATTTCAAAAATAAATGAAATTAATTATGTTGCTAATCAATTTTATTAGGTTAAACTAATTTAATTAACCTAGTATAGTTATTCAAATCAGGCAAATGGGCCTTCACAATTGGGGTGGTTCATGTGAGGGGGTGCTGAGTTCAGTATGTCGTACCCACTACTATGTCTCCCAACTCTCACACAAGGCCCAAAAGAGAGGAATTTAACCTTAAAATGAACAACTGTTATTAATTGAATAGGCCCAAAAACTAAATGGGCCTAAATAAAATCTATCAAGAACTATGACATTTTATTTAGCAACAACAACCTATGTGCATCTATAATGAAATTAAACACATAGGCTCACACAGGCACTTTGGATGGGTCCTATCATGTTGCTAGGTCATACACAGATGAAAGAAGATTGTAAATATACCTGTTACAAATTATTTACTTCACCAAGGGAGCCATGAGTTAAAATCAGATCATTGGATCTGTCAACAAGTTAACCATGGCTATTTGCAATCAAGCAATAATAGGTTTTGAAAACTTACAAACAAGCTAAAACACATACTCCTACAACAAGGTTAGCTGGATAGTTGGATGTAGGATTTATTTAATTTTAAATAAATAATTTCGAAAAATTAATTAAATAAAAAAAATTTATTTTCGAAAATTAATATAATAAAATAAAATTTAAAAATTTTCGAAATTAATAAAATAATATTTAAAATTAAACCTACAATTTTGAAAAATTAGGTTTCAACCAACCTAAATATCATTTCAAAATTTGCTAACTACTTTTTAAAAATTTAATGTTATTTTATAAATAAAAATTAACTAGAAAATTAAAAAAGATAAATAAATATCTTTTTCAGATTTTAAATGTAATTTAAATAAATTAAATAACAAAATTTAAAAGTTAGCAAAATATCTTACATCTATTTAAAATTACATGATTATAGTTATCTTATTTTAAATTTAAATAAGGTCAAATTATTTAAAAAAAATTTAATTTAAAAAATTTAAAATCTGACCTTAAATTTAAAAATAAGATAAGATATAATCAAATTTAAAAATAAGATAGATAATTAAGCAAAAAAATATAGATATTTAATATTTTCAAATTCAAATTACACTAATATCATGAATTAAATTTAAAAAATATTAAATAAATTAATTATGATAATTAGAATTGAATTAGGAATAGTAAATGTATAAATACAGAACTACACAAAAAATCGAAAGTTAATTCCATGAAAAAGCATGAAAAAACGAAGAAAAACAAAAAATTTGCGAGCTGGTCCATGGGCGCGCTATGAGGGTGCATGGGCGAGAGGACACGGCGCAGGGAGGATTTGCATGATTTCCGCGCGCGCGTGTCCTGTTGCTCAATCCTGAAATTTTTCCGAAACTTCAAAAAATCATAACTAATTCAAATTAAATCGAAATTGAGTTCTGTAAAAAAGTACCTTGCTTAATTTTTTCCATACTATCCAATAAAAATAATTCCAGAAACAGATATTCAATTATTTTTCACGAAAATTCACAAACATCAATCAATCATCAAATAACACTCAATACAAAATGATACCATCCAAAACATCAAACAATCGTTTTAAAGTCCAAATTTCTTGCAAGAAAATCAATTACCATGGCTCTGAGGCCAATTATTGGAAACTATTTTACCAGGATCTTAGATCTACTCACAAGTATGTTGATTAACACCCTAAATATGAACTTTGTAAAACGATGAAATAAACACATATAAAGTTTAGTAAACCTTACATTGGGTGCAGCGAAATACAATGACTCCTTCCGTTCAGATATTTAGCCCTTGATTCCTTTCTGTAGCAGAGCATTATCAATATCTGAACCTGGATCTCTTTCTCTGATTCTTTAGTGCTGAATCTCCTTCTTACTGAAAGTCTTTCTTCACGATCTTCCTCACTATGACTGAGGTATCACTTGCTGTGTGTGGGCACTACTCTCACACTAAGAATTTCGAAATTGAAGAGGGAAGGAAGAGAGCAAGGTGGCGGCTAAAGATAGGGAGAGAGAGAGGCTCAGTTTTTTCTGAATGAAAAGTCAGAAGGAAAAAGTGTAATTTTCCTGAAGCCTTCACTATCTATTTATAACATTCCACTAGGGTTAGGTTTGAATTATTTGGCATTAAAATAATGAAAATATCAGTTTAAATTCCCTACAAAAGTGGCCGGCCATGCATAGTGGATTTGGGCCTCACTTTTTGCAATTTTGCAGTTTTATCTTTTCTGCATCTGATTTTCTCAAAAACGCCAATTTTCAAATTCAACCATTTAAATGCCAATTATAACTATTTAATAAATATAAATAATTATTAAATAATATTGTCATTTATCATATTTATTAGTTGAACTATACAAAATATCATAATTAACAAATATGCCCCTAAAACTCTTTCTTTACAATTTCGCCCTTACTTAGTGAAAAATTCACAAATAGACATAGTCTAATTTGAGAATTATAATTGATTAATCAAAACCAATTATATGAGTCTTACAAGTAATATCATCTCAACTAGTGCGGGGACCATGGGTCTATATAACCGAGCTTCCAATAAGTAGATCAAGAATTTATCACTAAATTCACTGACTTATTAATTCTTCGTTGAATCCACGCATAGAACTTAGAATTGCACTCTCAGTATATAGAATGCTCTATATGTTCCACCATATAGACACATCATTAGTTATCCATTGTTATAATCCTAATTTGATCAATGATCCTCTATATGAATGATCTACATTGTAAAGGGATTAGATTACCGTTACACCCTACAATGTATTTTATCCTTAAAACACTTAACCCCGTATAAATGATATTTCAGCTTATGTGAAATGAGATCTCCACCATTTATTTTCGTTTGGTCAAGCTCGAAGGAGATCATCCTTTACTTACTATTCACCAGATAGAAGCTATAGATTCCATGTTTATGTTAGCGCTCCCACTCAATTGCACTACCGTGTTCCCAAAATGTACGTATCACCCTGACCCAAAAGTAGGCTTAACTAACAAATCAAAGAACACGAATAGCCTCTCGAGATCGAGCCTAATCATAACAGGATTAAGATCATTTGATCTAGGATCAACTAGGCGATATTGACTTGAATAGATATTACGGTAAGTTTAATAAATCTAAGTCAAAGTTCAATATCGGTTTCTTCCGATGCATACTCCATGCATCCAACCTGAGCTTTACTTTAACCAATGCTCTGGAAAGAACATAGCATTTCTCCAAATGCAAGTAAACTCTTATTGTACATTATCATATCAGTAAAACCCTGTGTCTGATAAATCTAGGAAACTTTATTCACATAGTCATGTTTACTTTCTAATGTGTTGACAGCACAATAAACAGGATCAAGTATGTGAAAAGGGTTTCAGATGAATTCATACATTATGTACATATAATCATGAAATAAATCATGTGAACCATGCAACATTAAATATTATTTCTGATCTATATTAATAAGTAAATCTGATTATATTGAAATGAGTTTTATTTAGGGCATAAAACCCAACACCAACATCTTTGCTACTTACCCTCCTCTTACCATTCCCAATCACACAATGTCTCCTTCCCCTTCTACCTATGTCAGCAAGCCACATTTGACCCAATACACTTACACTTTATCTATTGTTAATGCTGACAAGGAAAACCAATCCCCACATACACATACAAAAAGGCCTAATGAATCAGTTTCAATGAGAAAATTCTTAAAAAGGTGTCGAGCTACAACCCCTTCGACTTTGTCAAGAGAAGACGGTTCTGAGGTGTTAGTTTCTGATGTCCAAGATTCTACCATCTCCAATGACTCAAGTGTGGTGGTTGGTATGCAACCCCGCAATTCATCATGAAAATCCTTAGCTGGAATGCACGGGGCTTGGGGAGTCCGAGTGCGTTTCGACACTTATGGTTGCTTATTCAATAGCAATTGCCCCATGTTTTGTTTCTCATGGAAGCAAAACTGTGTTAATTCATTAACACGTGTTCGTTAATCTTTAAACTACTGTAATGGAATTGAAGCTCCCCGTGTTGGTCTAAGTGGTGGACTAATGCAACTTTGGAAAAATGATGTGGATGTTACCTTGCTCAATTATGGCTCCAGTTTCTTTGATTGCTACTTAAAGAATGAAGATGAACCAAGCTTTCATTTTATAGGGTTCTATGGTTCTCCGAATATTTATAATCGATCAAGCTCTTTGACTTTGCTTAAGCGCTTAGCGGATGTCGCTCCTCTTTCTCCATGGCTTGCTATTGGAGAATTCAATGAAATCCTCTCTAACTCCAACAAGTCGGGCGGTAATCTCCGAAATAAAACACAAATGACTGCTTTTTGAAGTATTGTTGATCAATGTTGTTTCCATGTTGTCCCTAATGAAGGAGACCCTTTCACTTGGATTAAGAACCGTTCAACTTTAAATACAATTAAGGAGCGCTTAGACAGGTGTTTTGTTAACAACCACTGGGAGAATAATTTCACTACTCCAACTGTGCATCATTTGGACTATTACCATCGGATCATCGTGCTATTATGGCTATCTTCAACATATAATCAACAACAGTCACTGAGGCAAAACAAAGAAGCAGGTTCCCTTTCGAAAAGCTGTGGCTATCCGATCCTAAAAGCCAAGATATTATTCGATCCAACTAGAATATTTCGACTTCTGTTGATCCTATTAGTGCTGTCTTTTGTAGCATTAACTCATGTGTTGAATCTTTACAATCATGGCATATTCGAAAATATGGAAAAATGAAAAAGAAGATCAATGCTTGCCAAGACAAAGTGACCAATCTTAACAATATTACTGCCCAGACCAGCAGTGATTTAATTGAATTGCTGAAAGTTGAAGCAATTCTTGAAGACTTGCTCGAACAAATCCAACAACAGAATTAAATTTCTTTTTGACAGCAGAGGGCTAAAAGTTCATTCGAAGGCTGATATTGCTGAAGTTGTGCACAACTATTTTGCTGTAATGTTTATGGCCACAGGCATTGATGAAGCAGCCCTTTCCACCACACTTCAATGCATTCCCACTCTTGTTACTGATGAAGATAATGACATCCTTTCAAGAATTTTTAATACAACCGAGGTTGAAGCGGCATGGAAGAATATGGCAGCAGATAAGTGTTGGAAATATTTTACCAGGATCTAGATTTACTAACAAGTATGTTTCATTAACATCCTAATATGAATTTCTAAAATAATGAAATAAACACATAAGGGTTTAAGAAACCTTACATTGATTGCAGCGGAATATAATGACTCCTTCCGTTCAGATCTCTAGCCCTTGATTCCTTTCTGTAGCAGAGCATTATCAAGATCTGAACCTGGATCTCTTTCTCTCCTTCTTGAGCCCGATTCTCCTTCTTGTTGATTGGATTCTTCACAGTCTTACACACTATGATTGAGATACCACTTGATGTGTGTGTGCACTCACTCTATCACTCAAGGTATGAAAATTTGAAGAAGAAAAGAGAGGGTAGACGGTTCGGCTATGACTATAGAATAGGAGGCTCAATTTTTTCTGAGGACAAGAAATTTCATCCACTTTAAGTGTGAGTCATCGCTATCTATTTATAGGTAACCACCTAGGTTAAGGTTAGATTTAATTAGCATTAAAATAGTAAAAAAATAAATGGTAAAATTCATGCATAGTGGCCGACCATGGGTTGGATAATGGGCCCACTTTGCAATTTTGCCATTTTGTCATTTTCCCATCTTATTTTCTCAAAAACGCCAATTTTCTAATTTAACCACTTAAATGCCAATTCCAATTATTTAATAACTAAAAATTAATTATTAAATAATATTGTCATTTAATATATTTATTAATTAGACTTAATAAAGTCTCTTAATTAACAAATAAGACCTAGGATCTCTTTTCTTCACATGTAAGCCCTTGCTTAGTGAAAATTCATAAAATAGACATAGTCTAATTTTAGAATTATAATTGATTAACTAAAATCAATTAACTGAGTCTTACAAGCAGTATGGTCTCAACTAGTATGGGGACCATGGGCCTATATAACCGAGCTTCCAATAAGTTGATCTAGAATTTACCAAGTAAATCCACTATCTTATTAATTCCTTGTTGCATCCACGCATAGAACTTGGAATTGCACTCTCAGTCATATAGAACGCTCTATATGTTCCCCGATATAGATACGCTATCAATTATCCATTATTATAATCCCAATAATCAATGATCCTCTATAGATGATCTACATTGCATAGGGATAAAATTACCGTTACACCATTTCAATGTATTTTATCCTTAAAACACTTGGCCACCTATAAATGATATTATAGTGAACTAATATAGTCACTAAAATGAGCGCTCTACCATTTATCTTTATTTAGCAAGCTCAAAGGAAATCATCGTTTCATTTCTAAATACCTATAGAAGTTATAGATTCCATATCTATGATTAGCGCTCTCACTCAATTGCACTAACATGTTCCCGAAATGTACGTATCACCCTGACCAAAAAGTAGGCTTAACTAACAAATCAAAGAACATGAATAACACTCTTGAGATCGAACCTAATCATATCAGGATTAAGATCATTTGATCTGCGATCAACTAGGTGATATTGAATTGAATAGATATTACGGTAAATTTATCATATCTAATCAAAGTTCAATATCGGTCCCTTCCAATGTATACTCCATACATTCGATACTGGTAAAATTTGCCAATGCCCTGGAAAGGACATAACACTTATCCAAGGTGTAAGTATACCTATAACTGAATATCATGCCAGTCTAAATCCAGTGAACTGACAAATCAGGGAATTACACTTTCGAACATATAAACATGATTATATTCCACTGTGCTGACAACACTATAATCACGAACAAATACATATGTTCTAGACTTAATAGAATTTATACATTAAACAATCATGAAATAAATCATGTGAACCATGCAACATAAAATGATTTCTGATCTTTATTAATTAGTAAATCTAATTATATTGAAATGAGTTTTATTTAGGGCACAAAACCCAACAAACTCCCACTTGCACTAATATAAAACAAAAAAGTGCATTTCAAATAATCTCAACATCTTGATATACAAATCAAGTGTAGTTTGTAGTATTCTCTCCGCAATTGGATCTGACAGGTTGTATTGAACACAACCTTTCCTCTACCATTACATTTCCTTAATCACAAAATTCTAGATATTGTGAAATTCCTCTCTATATGTCTACTCCTTTAGGGATACTGGATTCTTTACTTTTTGGCAACTACTTTTGCGTTAGTCAGGAAGTAACACTAGTAGTTAATAAATATTGGAACAAATGCCAAAAATGTATAGAACTCTCCTTAGACTGAATAAGTATCTTTCCTGCAACTTTAACATTCAGTCTCTCTGGTAGACTTAGAGACTTCAGATAGGTTTTTACACTTCTCC
The DNA here is from genome assembly GCF_029168945.1 of Cannabis sativa. NCBI lineage: Eukaryota > Viridiplantae > Streptophyta > Magnoliopsida > Rosales > Cannabaceae > Cannabis > Cannabis sativa. The sequence goes on from NC_083604.1 coordinate 43,370,413, forward strand.
AAAATCACTACTCCACCCCCAGAGTAATCACCATCTCATCAGCAGACTTTCTAGCACTAAGGCAAGTCTAGAAATCTGATTTGGTGTAGTCTAAGAGTATTAAATATACCCTTATCGACTAACATATAGTTCCTCTTCTTGATCTTAAAATTCACTTGATTGTCTTCCAAAGTTCCTCTCCTGGATTAATCTGATACCTACTCATTACTCCCACTCAACAGCAGGTGTCTGGTCTAATGCATAGGAAAGCATATTGAGACCTCTCACTGTTGATCCTAAGGAATTCTTTCATTGGCCTTATCTTTTATGGAATAGTAGAAACTTTTCCTTAGATAAATGAAATCTATATCTAGAAGTCGAGAAGCTTGTATAGATTGCCATTAGAAAAATGCTCCAGCATCTTACTAAAGTAAGTTGCTAGCCCTAGAGTAATTAATTAACCAAGTATACCACAAGCCATAGGTTTAAATAAACTCAAACCTTTAATACTAGGAACAGGAAGTTTTGTTAAGTCCATTGAATAGACTTACTAACGAAAATTTCCTTTCTTGTCCTTGTAATAGAAAACTTTTGGTTGTTCCATATGAATGGTTTTAACCATAGTTCTCTTGGCTTTACTTCTTAGTTCCTTATTCTGACAATCCATTACTTGTTTAAACTAACAATGGATTTTAATCACCGGTGTCTTCCAAGTCATAACAGGGTGAGTTCCTTGAAACCCTCCCACTACGACAAGGTACCGTGACTTTTGTCTAAGAACACTAAATGGTATTAACCTCTTCGGTTGTGTCAAAAACAACAGAGGCAGTGAGACCATCTTATAAGAATAAGATGATAGAACACTTTTGGAATCAAGAAGAAAAAAATATCTCCTCTACTTTGCTACTTTGTTTTCAGACTTAGTCATTTTCTTAGAAAAGTAGTATTTTTAAAAACAAACACTTTCTTATCTAATGACTATGGGATGGTCCACCCCTAATCACTTAGAATAGCTAACAAACATGCAAACCTTGATTAACAGTTCTAGTTTTTCTTAAGATCACGATTAGGTCATCCATGAATCTAGTAATGGTTTATACTAAGTATAACCATTTCATCATTCTGAAATTGTCCTATCACTAGGGTATTTCCTTAGAAGGACTTAGGGAACGACTAGTAACTAATCATCAATATGCAAATCGAATTTTCAGGGAGATAAGTTTGGATATAATTCAAAAAATCAACTTAATGATCTTTGAACTGCATATCTACCAAATATTTCTCCACCCCTATCAGTTCGCAAGATCTTTAACCACTTACCTTAATGGTTTTCCACCATTGCTAGAAATTCATGAAATTTTTCAAACATTTCAAATTTCTTTTCCATAAGGTAAAATCTAGAGTGATCGTCTTAAGAATATAACGAAAACTCATATCCACCCCTGAATGTACATCCATCTTCGAATGAGATGATTATACTTTCAGTGGATAAAGGCATATTGACTCTTTACAAAGAAGGATCTTGTCAAAACCACTATGAACAAGATACAAATGCCATAGATTTATATAAGAAGTGGTTGTGGTCTTTTGATGATTTAGGTTAGTTACATCAAAGAGTTCTTAGAATAGTCCAAGTGGATTTGGTCACAGAATATTAAACTCAAATTCCATGTTAACATACAGTTTGAATCCATTGATAGAAAATGGATATTAATGACTTGTGAAATTTTAACTGTATTGTATTCTGGAAATAGAAATAAAAAAATTTCTATTTGGAATCTAAAATTTAAAGTCAAAGACATAAATTTATACCAAATGTATATGAGTATTCTTTCTTGGACCACCACTACTAATCTAACTCTAAGTATGATTTGCCTAAAGTAAGCATATATAAGTAGGAGATTTTAAGATCGAGGATTTATATCATTTCGGGATAGAATGTCGGGAATATAATCATGTGCGTCATTCAATTTTTTAAGAGAAAATAGAATGACATTATAAGCAGATGATTTATAAACCATTCATCCAATGATATACTATGTAAGCAAATTCAAAATGACTAAGCTAAGAGGAATAAGTAAAGGATAATTTTGATTTAAAATAAGAATCCAACGATGTCTCGGTAGGCGAGAGTCAAAGTTATTCTTATTTGTAAATTTCTTCATTGTTTCATATTGTAAATACTAGTCTAAGGTGTCATCTATTGATGAACAGCTAGATGTTGCATTTACAAATATTTATCTATCGAGATCTAACGCTATTATGTTTGTCTAATGGATGACAATCCATTAGGGATTTGTCCCATTAAAACAACAAGCCAAGTTAGACCAAGAATGAAGATTCGAAATTTAAACTACAATTAATAACAGAAAATAACATGGTTCAATATAAATTCACACACAATTCAGAAATTATTAAACATTTAGCAAATAGGAATGATAAGCGAAAATACTAAAACATACAATCCTAAATAATTTCCAAGGTCTTCAACAAACTGATATCAGTGTCCCGTTTAGGCGAGAGTCAAAGATACCATATCCATTGAATAGAGTTGTTAGCTCATGCAAAATGATAAACATTCTAGCAACCTTTTATTCGATCAAGATGAGAATCCAACGTTGTCCCGTTTAGGCGAGAGTCAAGGCCATTCTATCTTATGAGCTTCCACCATTGTTTCATACTTTTGTAAGTCTTACTAATAGTCGCCACCATTAGGGTGATCCATACTAAAAATAAAACACTTACTAATCATACTTATCTTTCCAGATTCTACGACGTTAAATTGCTAATGAACGTTCCTCCATTAGGGAGGATTACTCACTAAAACAATAACTATGTAGCACCAACAATAGAGATCGAATATCCTAATAATAAAGCAAATTATACTTAGATGGATATGAAAATAAAATGAATTATTTTCCATCTTAGTAATAATTTTCAATAAATATTTAGAAAATTATTCAATTTAAGTTGTATCAAAATTAATTTAAATTAATTTACAACTCAAATTTAATTTTCTATAAATATATATTGCATTTCGAAAATTAATGTATTTAAAATAAATATAATTTTTGAAAATGCTCTAAAATAAAATAAATAAATCCTAAAAAATTATTCTAATTTTATGTTGGTCCAAAATTAATTAAGAAATTAATTTTCAACAAAAATATAATTTTCCTATTTAATTAAATATTAAGAAAATTTAAAATATTTAAGTATCATGATGAAAATCAACTTAAATATTAATTTTCTATTTAATTGAATATTACTAGAAAAATACTTCAAGCAAAACAGATAATATCTATCTAGACTTTCATTGACTAATTAATTCATTTTCTAATTATAATATATTTTAGTTCATTTATTTTAATTAATCATTTAAATAAAAAATATAATGATTTAAGTTGGTCTAAAATTAAAATAAATAATTTTCAACTTTAATCTATTTTTCAAGTAAAATTCGAAATTTCCTGCATTAAATTGATGCAATTTCGAAATTGTGGGAAAAAGATTAATAAAATAAAATATATTTTGAAAGTTATTCAGATTTAAGTTGTTCTGAAATTAAAATTTCCAACTTAAAATAATTTTCTATTTAATTAAATATTCTGAAAATAATTATATTTAAGTATCAAGAATGAAATCAACTTAAATATTTAATTTTCAATTTAATTAAATGTATTAAATACAAGAATTAATTAATCAAGTATAAAAGAAACTTAATTATTTATTCTAATTTAATACTAGGAAAATATTCTTAATTTAAGTTGGTCCAAAATTAATTAAAATAAATAATTAATTTTCAACTTAAATATTTTCCTAATTAAATATTATAAAATATAACTAGTACTAGAAATAACTATCTAGAATATATTTCAATTAACTAAGTATTTTTCTAAAATTAACTTTAAAATATTAATGAAAAAAAATTCATATATTTTAAAAGTTAATTATGTTGCTAATTCAATTTTAATTAGGTTAGACTAATATAATTAACCTAATACAATTATTTAAATAAGGCAAATGGGTCTTCACAATTGGGGTGGTTCATGTGAGGGAGGGCTGGGTTCAGTATGTCGTACCCACTGCTATTGGCCCCCTAACTCTCACACAAGGCCCAAAGGAGAGGAATTTAACCATTAAATAAATAATTGTTATTCATTGAATAAGCCTAATTCTAATTGGGCCTAAATAAAATTACTTATGTGAAATTTTATTTTAGCAACCTAGTCCATTTAATTACTTAAAACTTAAATGAGCTTCCTATATGCATCTAAGCCCAAAAGCAAACATATAGGCTCACACAGGTCAAATGATTTGGATGAGCTCTATCATGTTACTAGGTTTACACAGATGAAAGAAGTACAAAATTTACCTGTTACAAATTATTTATAGGATCTATTGACAATTGGACTATGATTAAAATCAGATTATTGGATCTGTCAACAAGTTAATCATAATAATTTAGATCAAATAAATAATAGGTTTGTTAAAAAATATTAATATAATTAAATTATTATTTTAAACTAACCAACTAAATTTTGAAAAGTTAGGGTTGTCAAAACTAACCTTAAAAGTCTCATCAAAATTTAGAATTCAAAATGAAAACTAATTTAAAATATCTAGGTTTATTTGAATTATTTTATCAAATTAAATTAAATATCAAATAAGATAAATGATTTGAAAAATAATATTTTCAATATCATTTTCTAATCTTATAATTTAATAAAATTAAAATAATAAAATAAACTAATTTTAAAATAGATATGGTTAGGAAATTATTATTTTAAGAATAAAATAATAAATAAATAATAATTATCCTAATTATATGTCAAAATATCTCAAATTAAGCATTATTCAAATTTCTACAAAAATATCTAAATTATTTAAATATTTAAAATATAATTTATAAATTTCTAATAAGTAAAATGATATAAAATAGTAAAATATTATTTTCAAACTTATAATTTATAAATAATTAATTATTTTAACAAAATAACAAATTTTTGAATTTGAAAATATTATGGTTAAAATATCTATAAAAATATCTAGGTTAATTTCAAATTTATTAATTATTTAATTTATCATATAAGGTGATTTTAATATAATATTTCAAATTAAAAAGATAAAATTATTTTTTATTAAAATATGTATAATATTAAAATATCTAACCGTAAAAATAAATAATATATAAATATTAAAGAAATTAACAAATTTTTAAATCTGACCATAATTTAAAAATTAAAATAATTAATTTTTAAATTTAAATCTCAAAATATCAAAAAATAATAATAATCTATTAAAAAATAAATATTATTAATTTAGAATATTGATATTTAGGTTCAAATGATAAAAATAATATTTTAATTAGATATTAGGGTTTGAAAATTGAAAAATTCAAAATTTGGGAAAAAATCCCATGAAAATCGGATTTTTTGGGGGGGCAAATCTCCCAACTGCCCACGAAACAGGCTGCAAGCAGCCCATCCCGCGCATGAGAGGAGTTTTGCAGCCTTGGATGTGCGGCAAACATGGGCGCTGCAGGGTCAAGACACGGGCGTGTGCAGCCTCCATCGTGTCTGAAGCAGGTGCACGCTGAGCCTTCAGATAGAGATTGTCTGAGCATCAGCGCGCGTCTCCTGCTTGTCCGAAGCACCTGGTGTGTGCGTGCACCAAGTTTCGGCAGCCATGACACCTGATTTTCAAACCTTAATAACTTTCTCAATTTTTATCGGAATCGAGTTCCGTAAAGTACAAAATTGCTTAATTTTACACAAGGAATCCAAATAAAATATTTTCAGAAAGAAAATAAAATTATTTTTATGGAAAAATTTCGTAAATCACATAACATCATTAAGTTACACATAAACCACATGAAGCCATCCAAATCAACATAAATCATCGTTTTAATTCATATTTCATGAAAGTAAATCATTACCATGGCTCTGATACCAGTTGTTGGAAATATTTTACTAGGATCTAGATTTACTAACAACTATGTTTCATTAACATCCTAATATGAATTTCTAAAATAATGAAATAAATACATAAGGGTTTAAGAAACATTACATTGATCGCAGCGGAATATAATGACTCCTTCCGTTCAGATCTCTAACCCTTAATTCCTTTCTGTAGCAGAGCATTATCACGATCTGAACCTGGATCTCTTTCTCTCCTTCTTAAGCCCGATACTCCTTCTTGTTGATTGGATTCTTCATAGTCTTACACACTATGATTGAGATACCACTTGATTGAGCCTCGGTATTGACAGAAATATGTCTGCTATGTTTTATCAACACAATCGGTCAACTGTGGGGGATCTTGTGCCTAAAGCTGTATTAAGGTGTTCTAAATGATGGAGCTGACCCAACAAGCTTGAACCGAACAATCATCACCCTTATCTCGAAGGTTAAAAAAGCATAACAAATGCAAGACTTCAGACCAGTCAGCCTTTGTTATGTTATTTCCAAGCTGGTTACTAAAATTCTTGTGGCAAGATTTAAGCAAGTTCTTCCAAAAGTGATCTCCGAAACTCAAAGTGCTTTCTTACCAAACCGTTTAATAACAGAGAATATTTTGGTGGCCTTTGAATTGGTTTATGCCATCAAAAACAAGACCTCGGGTCGTAACGGTATTGCATCTTTAAAGCTAGACATGAGCAAGGCATTTGATCAAGTAGAATGGAGATTCATAGAAGAAGTTATGAAGAAAATGAGATTTTGTAATGAATGGATATCGCTGATCATGAGATGCTTAACAACAAACAACTTTTCCTTTCTTATTAATGGCAAAGTGATAGGTGCTCTAACCCCTTCTAGAGGATTAAGGCAAGGATGCCCTTTATCTCCGTATCTGTTTTTAATTTTCTCTGAAGGTTTGTCACGATTGCTTCAGCATATGAACAAGAAATTGGCAACCTCTATGGCTTCAAACTTACTAGGCGTGCTATCCCTATTTCTCGTCTACTGTTTGCGGATGATAGACTGCTTTTTTTTTCCATGCTAATGAAAGTTCGTGCCTTGCCATTAAACGAGTTCTTGATCTTTATCATCGAGCTTCAAGACAAGTTCTCAACTCGGACAAATCTGTAATGTCTTTCTCCCCCAACACTACTTTGGCTGCCCAAATATTTTTTCATCGGCATCTCAACATGCCCATTAGTGAATGTCATGAAAAATATCTTGGTTTGCCATCTTATTCAGGGAAGGATAAGAAGGAACTTTTCAGCCACATTAAGGAAAAGATTTGGAAACTAATGCACAATTGGAACAAAAAGATTTTTTCAACAGGAGGTCGGGAAGTGCTTCTCAAAGCGGTAGTTCAATCTATTCCTACTTACGCTATGAGTTGCTTTCATTTACCGGTTTATTTTCGTAAACAACTTGACACAATGATGGCAAACTTTTGGTAGGGCATGAATGAGAATGGTGCAAAAATACATTGGTGCAATTGGAATTCGCTATGCAAAAAAAAGTGTGATGGTGGTATGGGTTTCCGATCTTTTGTCCACTTCAACCAAGCTCTTCTTGCAAAACAAGCTTGGCGCCTTATTGAAAAATCAGACTCCTTGCTTGGACAGCTTCTAAAAAGCAAGTACTTCCCGCACAATTCTGTTTTAGAGGCTCATATCGGTCATTCCCCTTCCTTAACATGGCAAGGAATTCACATGGGTAAAGACCTTCTTAAATCCAGACTGCGTTGGAAGATAGGTGAAGGTAGATTTATTCAAAGTGGTATTGATCCGTGGCTCCCAGGACATAGTTCTTTCCTGCCTTTTCGATATACGGGGCCTCCAAATGGCATTGTTGCAAATTTAATCACACCAGAACGTCAATGAGATATCCCTCTGCTGCAATAGTTTTTTTCTCCCCTTGATGTGGAACGAATTTTAACAGTGCTACTTAGCTTCTTCAGCTCCGATGACAAGCTCATATGGCATCACCAACACACCGGCATTTACACTGTCCAATCGGGCTATCATTTGGCCATATATCTTGATGACACCGAAAATTCCTCAAGCTCTACATCGGCTTCTTCATGGTTGAATTTTTCCTGGGCACTACAACTTCAACTGAAAGTCAAAATCTTTGCATGACGAGTTATCAATGCTGCTTTACCAGTGGCAACTTCTCTTGTTAAGAGGAAAATTATTACAGATTCGACATGCTCAATTTGTCGCCAAGCTTGGGAAACCATTGGTCATGCACTTTTCACATGTAAATATGCCAAGAAAGTTTAGACATATTCGAAGCTTACTTTTGACTGGCATGCTTGTTCTTCAATGAGAAGAGGTGACTATTGTTGGGTTTTGTGCCCTAAATAAAACCCATTACAATCTGATTAGTTATCAATTTAGAAATTTGAAGTGATTTATGATTACATGTATGTTACATGTTTATGGTTTAATATACATATTTAATATATGCACAAAATCAGTTAAATCCAGAACATATATTCATTCACAATTACAGTATTGTCAATACAGTGGAATGTGATTGTGATTATATGATTCAAAAGACTTAGTCCCTGTTCATCAGTGTTTTGGATTTACACTGATGTGATAATCAGCGATGAAGTATACTTACACTTGGAGTAAGTGTTATGTTCTTTCCAGAACATTGGTAAAGTATACTAGTTTCGAATGTATGGAGTATACATTGGACTGGACCGATATTAAACTTGGTCAAAGATATTATAAACTTACTGTTGTATCTTTCCAAGTCAATATCAGAAGTTGATCTTAGATTAAAAGAATCTAAATCCTTATATGCTTAGGCTCAATCTCAGGAGTGCTATTCATGTTCTTTGATTTATTAGTTAAGCCTACTTTTGGGTCAGGGTGATACGTATATTTTGGGAACATGATAGCATAATTGAGTGGGAGTGCTGAACATAAATATGGAATCTATAGCTATTTTGGTGTATAGAAGTCAAGTGATGATTCCCTTCGAGCTTAGTTAAATAGAAGTAAATGGATGAGCTCTTGTTTCAGTGACTACATATTAGATCACTAAAACATCATTTACAGGTAACTAAGTGTTCTAAGGGGCAAAATACATTGAGGGGTGTAAACGGTAATTTTGTCCCATCTCGATGTAAATCATCTATATAGTGGATCTTTTAATCACATTAAGATTATAACAATGGTTAAATGAGATAGCATATGTATATCGTGAAACATATAACATGCTTTATATAAGTCTGAGAGTGCAATTCCAAGTTCTAAGAGTGGATTCAACAAGGAATTAATAAGTTAGGGATTTACTTGGTAAATCGGTTCAACTTATTGGAAGCTCAGCAATATAGATCCTTGGTCCCCATTCTAGTTGAGACTATACTGTTTGTAAGACTCTATAATTGATTTATAATTAATCAATTATAATTCTAAAAGTTAGACTATGTCTAATTTGTGAATTCTCACAGTTTAAGGATGAAATTGTAAATAAAAGGGTTTCTAGGTTTAATTATTAATTAAGAGACTTTGTATGTCTAATTAATAATTATTTTAAATGACAATATTATTTAATAATCTATTTTAGTTATTAAATAATTAGTTTTGGCATTTAAATGGTTAGAATTGGAAAAATGGCATTTTTGGAGAAATAGAAATAAAATTGAGGAAACTGCAAAATCCAAGTGAGGCCCATAACACACCATGGCCAGCCACCTCTTTGCATGTTTCCCAATTATTATTTTCAATTTTAATTGCCATGTAATTGCTAATCAAAGCCTAGCAATAATAGGAAAGTGGTGGATCACTAAATAAGGCAGTTAATCAATTACACAGTAAAAGAGAAAACTGCTTATTTGGAAAGTTGAGCTCTTCCCTTTTCCTATATAAGGCCGCCCCTCTCTACTCTTGGTATGTCTTTGAATGCATCATAACTCACGAAATCAAGAGAGAAATAGAGAGAAAATTTCGAGATTCCTTGTGAGAGAGAAGTGTCCACACACATCATTCAGTACCTAAATCATAGTTTGGAAGACTGTGAAGGATCACATCCAACTGAAGGACATTCGGGCTCAGATCTTGATTATACTCTGCTACAGACAGGAATCAAGGGTTAGAGATCTGAGTGGAAGGAGACACTTAATTCCGCTGCCATCCCTGTAAGTTATTCTTAACTTTTATGTGTTTTGTTTATCGTTTTAGAAGTTCATATTTAGGTTGTTAAATCAACATACTTGTGAGTAGATCTAAGATCCTGGTAAAATTAATTCCAACAACTATCTGCTGCATCTCCATTCCATTCACTCTAAATCTGAAATGGAACATATTTTTTGTACACTTTGGTCGATTTGGAGCTAAAGAAACAAGATTGTTCATGGACAAAGAGCAAAACCAGCAAGCGATCTAGCCTCTTTCGCATCCATCTACTGCCAGAATTATCACTCAGCTAACAACAAGTATCATCTTGAAGCTTCTCAAACTCAAGCGCTACCACCTCCACAAGTCATCCCTATTCCAGCACCATGGAAGCCGCCCCTTACTGGTACTTTTAAACTGAATGTCGACGCTGCTGTGGATGATAAAAACAATATAATTGGTGTCAGTGCTTTAGTTCGTGATTCAAATGGATGTGTTATGGCTGCTCTTTCAATGCCTGCAATTGGGAATTTCTCTTCTCATGAAATGGAGCCCAAAGCACTCTTCCATAGTCTAAATTGAGCATTACAACAAGATCTACCGGTTTCAATCATTGAGACGGATGCACTTATGGTTGCTAATGCGTTGAAAGCTCCCTTCAATTCAATCTCTTATTTTCATGATCTGATTGTTGATATTACTTATCTTTTGTCCTTTTTTCCTAATGTAACTATTTCTCATGTCAAGCGTACAATTAATATGGCTGCTCACGGCTTGGCTAAGTTTGCGTTAGGGGTGGATGAGACCTGTTTTTGGTTGGAGACTATCTCTCTGCCTATATACTCTGTTATTGTAAATGATTATCCTTTTTAATTTATAATAACAAGTATTTTTCCTAAAAAAAAAATATTGTTTTTATTCTCATTCTTATTTTTATGTTTTTATCTTGCTAATCAAACATTATTTTAATATATTAGTGATTATATGATAAGATCTCTTATAAAATTTAAAACCTAAATAAATCATTTTTTATTTTAAAAGTATGTATTTATATTTTATGTAGAATAAACAAAACTCTCCCTTGAATTTAGTTTATTAGTTTGTTAATTTTTATTTTTATTTTCTTTGTAAGATTTTTTTATGTAATATAATATATTTTTTTATGAAATATTTAAATACATTTAATGTTATTAGTAAGCCCATGTGGTATATTCTTTTATTTTTAACTATTGTTTATAATAGTATTTTTTTATATTAAAAATATATATATTTTTGTAAATTATTTATGTTGCTAAGTTTTTTTTGAGTGTATATATATATATATCTTCTAGAAGAGTATATATGTAATTCATGAACAACAACAAAAGCCCAAAATATTGTGATTTTAATTAAGTAGATTATAGATGCCTAAAAAATCCAGTAAACCTTTATAATTAGAGAATTTAGTTAGATGAGATTTTTTTTTCAGAAAAGAAAAAAATTAATGAAAAATCTTAACAGCTTGATATAATTATAAGAACCTATCAGTTATATACTTTTTCTTTTTTTTAAAAAAAAAAATTCAGTCATATATTTAATTAAAAACGGTACTCAATATATATTATTTTATTTTATATATAATCCATTTTCAGAAAGGTATGTTAGAAATGGACAATACATTTGTATTTCCAGGCTGTCCCTCTCATTCAAGATAGAAATAAAAAGACATAACTAATTAAGATATTATCTCTTCAAACAAAACCTTAATTAATTTACAAAAAAAGAAAATTAAGAGATAAAATTGTAAAAATACTCCTCTCTAATTAAACTTAATAAACCCACATTAAATTAGGTCAGATTTTTTTTTTCTTGACTAAGATTACCTCTCATCCTTATCATGATAAGCCTCCAATATCTTTTTCATCTTCTTCTTCGGACTATTATCAATGGCTTTTGTCTCACTGTAAATGCTGCCGAGAGAACGAAACCGCTTCTTCTTCTTGATGATGATCTTATTCAGAGGCAATTGTTCATCAATAACAACATCTTGATCATCCTCATCAATAATAATATCTTCGTCGTCTTTACCGAAAATCTCCTCATGAACCTTCGCCACTACCCGACTTAAAATTCTTGTATTGTCACCACTGAATGAAATTATTTTTTCATCAAAAATATTACGATTATTATGACCAGTAGAATCGGCCATACAAATCTGCTGATGAGGAGAGAAAACTTGATCAACTTCATTTTCATCATCATCAATAATACCTGTAGTGACAGTAGTAGTAGTCTCCCTCACATTACAATTAGTATTATTGTAAATCATTGAGTTCTCGTCGCTTAACTGCACAAGTCGTTGAGCCGCCGCTATGTCCGAGTCCGAGACACAATACTCGTGAACTTCTTCTCGTTGCTTCTTCAACTGGAAATATTGAATTTCTCCCATTAAAAACAAACCCCCCAAAAAAATAGAGCGCGTTATTTGAGTACGTGCTGTATGAAATCTTAGAGAGAGAAAGAAGAGAGAGAAAGAGGAGAAAGTGCAAGGATGGTGCTATGAAGATTGTGAGAAAGAGATGCCTTTCGCTTCGTATTTATATAAAAGTTGTTTTAAATCGAACACTTAAACCTATTATATTGGATATAACTTGGGGTTATGGATGTCCAACGAAATTATTAAATCAATGATCACGTCAATGGACTTTTTGACTAAATAAACGGCTACGATAATTTGTTAATTTTTTTAAAAAAATATATATTTATATAAGTAGGTAGTTATATATCTCTAAGACTAACTATCTAATGAATAATATAATATTTGGGGGGAGATCTGGGTTAGGGTCAAGGTCATTAAGGGACCACCCCAACCCCATCCTCCCCAAGTTGACCCCGAAGTCTTCGAATCATACTTTAAGATTGTACTGTGTGGAATGTTGTTGAAAATCTAGCTAGCTACGTCCGGCAGCATATATAATATAATTTATCATATTATCATCGACATATCGTTAATCGATCTTCAGCCGTCGGATAGGTCAGCAAACGTAATGAAGCTAAGAACCATCAGAGATATTCAGTTGTGCCGTACAAAGTGTCTATCAAAATTTGAGGGGCTCCATAGAATTTTGTTAAAATTGATCAATGATTTATGATACGATAAGATAGCTAGAGAGCGATTGCCAGTACTGAGCTTTGTGTTGAGAGAAATTGATGTGTCTTGACTCGGCAAAACATAACATAGGAAAAGAAAATATATTTATATATATATGGTCATCAAGTTTTGACTCAGATGTTCTCGTGAATAATGCTTTTTTTCATACACACCATTAATTTTTCAAATTTACTGGGCCTCACACAATTCAAGTATTGATATTATTTACTGTAAGAAAAGATGACTAAATGTCGAAGCAGCTTAATTTGCAGGTTCTTACACCCCAATGCATAGCACTTGATTTGCTTTCCTTAGTTACTTTATATATATATATATATATATATATATAACATGCTTAATTATATAAGTAGCATTTGAGCAAGACTTGCTTCTTTTATAAATCTCCAAGAGTGAGTACTGTAGGCTCAATTAACGACCTGTTCACAAGTATGGATATATAAGACTGGACTTGATGATATATATATATGGGTTCATAATGAGGTGGAGTCACTTTGAACAATTATAAGAGGTTTGAATCTGATTTTGACTTTAACACAGTACATTATTATTTAAATACAATATTAGAGGAATATTTATAACTAATATATAATTATATATTTATATCGTACGCGTCGTGTACTCTTATTGGAAAATAATTTATTGAAAAATAACACAAGTTTCATGATTCAGATTAGCTAGAAAATGAGAGAGAGAGAGAGAGAGAGAGAGAGAGAGAGAGAGAGAGAGAGAGAGAGAGAGAGAGAGAGAGAGAGAGAGAGAGAGAGAGAGAGAGAGAGAGCACAAACAATTAATTTCTGATAAATTAAGGATGATGAAAAACCAGTCCAAGCCAGTCCTTTTGCATGAAGAAGATAAACTGCCAAAATTAGAGATCCAAGATTACCGATTCAGAAATAAGAATTTTAGGAAAATCATGATTTTAATGTGGTTATATTTTCGTTACAATTAGAAGCTATAGCTATGTGTAGCTATATATAGATAGTACGTAATATTATTTATGTTTGATGGCTTTCGTACTTGTACCAAACAGACTTTTATATACGTACAACTGTTTAATGCGTGAACAAAGGTCAGCCTGCAAAGAGATTTTTGTGTGATGGGTTCAGAACCACGAGCTTGCTTTCGGCAAGGAAAAGATAAAAATGTCAGATAACCAATTGACACGAGTTTTGTTTTATACTGATAAAATTATTATTCTTAAAAATATTCATCAAAAAACTGTGATATAAAATGGAAAGAAAAGCGGGGTGGAGATGAGCTTACAAACTATTTTTACTAAAGGAATATTGTCAATAATTCAAAAAATTAATTAATTTAGTAGTGTGCCTTAATCGGCTGGTTGTCTTCCTTTCACAGCCGAAGGGGTCACTTTCAGGCTGGACTCAGCTCGATGGTTTTTGGTGGTGGGTTGATGCAGTTCCTAGCTAGATAGTGATGAGTGTTTGTGATTGGTCCGATCGTTATTTGTCTTCTTTTATGTTTTTTCTTTTTTTTTTGATGCTGTAACTTTTATTGCTTGTGTTTTCTTATTGTATAATGGTCTAAATAACTGTGTTTTCACACCGTCCTGTTGTTTCAGTATAGGATTAATAATTATTTTGAGAGAGGTTGCTTATTGCTCAATTATCAGATTATGAGATTCCCTGGATTTTATATTAACCCCATGTTTGTGGATCGTTCTTTCATCCGGATTGTCTTCGGCATGGTTCGTTTTGCCATTTGCTTTTATTTTAGTTTGAATTAATATTCGAGTTGTCATTATTCAATATTTATTAGAAAATCTTTAACTAATAATCATTAATTAATAGCTTTGATTTGTCATGTGATCTTCATATTTTTTTTGATGCCTTGTTGTACCTTTAATTTAATGTGTTGTTAGGGTTTTCTTTCGTTATATATTTGTTAACGACTTAGAATGTAATTAAAAATTTTATTTATCTTCAAACTAAAAACTTTTTTTTTTTTGAGAGAACACAGAAAACTATTTTAACCGAAGAATAACTTATAAATAAAACTAGCTTTGTATCTAATTAAAAGTCACCGCAAAAATGAAATGCATGCATATGATACTCATCTCAAACAATAATTTATTGTTCGGATTGAGTAGCTGGGAACGGGAGGCTTTGTAAGCTTGCCGTCAATTAATAATGTTATATTATTTTTGAAGAGTTACACGAATCAATCTTAACACTAGCTAGACACTTAATAATTTGAACGTTTAAGTACTTTTGCTTTTTTTTTTTGGACTACGAGGAACTCAATTTTTTTTTTCTGAGAACATATATAGAGGATTTTCTTGCAGCTAAAAAAATTAATTGCCCATTCTATAGGCAGGAACAAAAAAAAAAAACACAAAAAAAAATATTAATTAGTATCAAATATTTAATAAATAAATAAGTTAATAAAATTAAATTAAAATAAATATAGTCACACATAATTTAGGTCATGTAATATTAAAACTTATGTGTGTTCATCTTCATTGTTAAAAGCATTTCAGAATATCTGATAATTTATTTAGAGTAAATTAACTGGTCTTACAAAATAAATAACTAACCGTAGGGGTATTCATCAAACCGCTCAAATCGTCCGTACCGCACCACACCGCAAAAAAATACAGTTTGAAATTTTTTGCGGTGCAGTCGCGGTTTTGAATTTTTCCTAAACCGCGGGGTGCGGTGCGGTTTGCAGTTTTGAATTTTTAATATGCGGTTCAAACCACACCGCACCGCATATTATAAAAATATCAATTTTTATATTTATTTAGGTCCAATATGTGAAGGCCCAATCTAAGCCAACTAATTATTGTATTGTTGAAACTTGAAACTTTTTTTCATATTTATTTTCAAGTCTTATTGTATTTTTGACAAGTGTTGCTCAAACTTTATTGTATTTGTGATAGTTTAATTATTTAATGATAGTCCAAACTGCATAAACCGCACCGCAGCGCACCATTTTTTGCGGTGCGGTTTGTTAGTTTCGCGATGCAGGTGTGGTTTGAGAAATTTAGAAAACCGCATCTGCGGGTTGGTTTAAAAAAATAGTCAAAAACCGCACCACCCGCACCGTTAACACCCTACAACTGCATACCAAACAAAAAAACAACACAAAAAAACAACTTTAGGATTATTACTAGTAAATGCATTTTTTGTAACTAAATCATATGCATATATAAAAAACACATAAAGAAATAAAGAACATATTAAATAAAAACAAAAAAAAAAAAGAACCAACATTAAAATAATGAGAAAAATATATTTTTTAAGATAATAATTAATTAATTGAAATTAATATTAATTATATATTAGAAGATATATTGTGAAATTTCGCCAATTAAAAATATAATTAGTATTTTTTATTATAATAAAATAGTTAAGGGAGTCAATAATATATTTTAAACAATAATAAAAAAAATTTCTTAATTATATCAAGCTCCCTAATAATAAGTATTTGAAAATTTATGAGTATGCTAAGCGCAACCTCATGAGATGAGTATAATAACTCATTTTCTAAAAAATTTAAAAAATATAAGAAATAAAAGCCATATCTGATAGATGATATATTTTTATATATTAAAAATGGCTATTAACGATAATTCTTGGCTTAATTATCGATTGTTGTTTATTTTTTTAACATTTTAAATTATAAACGCCGTTAATTATTATTTTTTTTAAAAAAATAAAAAAAGTTCAAAACAACCCCAAATTAAATCAAAATAATAATGCCAAATTGATTTTTTGAGCAAATTGCCTTTTAAAAAAAAGGAATGAAATTTGAAGATGTTGAAATGAGATTTGAGTTCCAATATTACTACTGATTTATGTTGAAATTGATTCTCATAATAGAAAAAGCAGAGAGAACAAAGTATCCATTTAAAACCCACCATAGCCCCCTATTCTAAAGCTATTAAGATCGATTCTGAAATGGGTAAAAATTTTGGGAACGGCGTATATGAGTACGAGGAGAGAGAGTATGAGGAAGAATCGCTAGTTCGATTAGGTGGAAAACTTTGATTATTAACTAACACATGACTTTGAAGTTTGCTCTTTACTGTTTATGTTTCAAATTCGAATAAAATTGGACTTGATTAGATGCACTAAGCATATATTCTTATGGTAAATCTCGTTGTTGTTCGATTTAGTATGAACCCTATACACCTGAGCCACCTTGTTATACCCGAAATTGTTTATGTGCCAGAAGCTAACACGTGTCCTACAAAAAGAATATGAATCAACTCGAGGAATATAATAATGACATCATATCATTAAATGTAATTCAAATAACCCGTTCCAATTCAATACAAGCTTGATAGATTTATTCAAACTCGCTGACTACTTAGTCTTATGGGAGACAAGAATAATAACTATTGAACTAAAATTGACGAGACATATGTCCACCTCGAGATAATAAGAGAAAATATACGAGACGAAGATATCCAAAGATTTCGTGAATCATTGACTCTCCCACACGAGCAGGGTGAAGATAACAACACTCAACCGCCTCACGTTTTACACAACAAAGTAGTCATCTCGTAAGTTCAATACTGTAACGCCCTAATGCTAAGACACGCTACAGTAATTTTTCAATTACAGTGATATCTTTGCTAATCAAAGAACTTACTCAAAAATCGTGTCAAACCTTTATATTAAATATTAAATTTTATAACTTTACAAAACTATTTACAAGTTTCGGAATCCCGTTTTTAAACTTTTATACAAAATACACAAAATACATAACTAGGTCGCTCAGCGACTACAAAATAATAACCCTAGATGTTCCGAGACTGAACACTCCAGTTCGCGCTGCCACGACATGTACAACCTCATCTCAGCCTAGGCTCACTCCTGTTCAGCCTTCGCCTTTCCTTTACCTACACATGGAAGCATAACTGTGAGTCGACAAACTCAGTAAGAAAAGCATATAACATATCATATAATACTGACTTGTATCTAGGCGCCCATACACCTATTTACAAGGCTTAACAAATAAGTAAGAATATTCCATACTAGGGTACAACCACTATACCACATACACTACATACCTTACTGTACGAGTGTTGGTACGTAGGGTTTGTTTCATACCCTGAGTACCAATGAGTGATATACCACTATACCAGTAAATGCATTTTTTGTAACTAAATCATATGCATATATAAAAAACACATAAAGAAATAAAGTACATATTAAATAAAAACAAAAAAAAAAAGTTAATAGTGAAGAGAAATAAAATAAAAGAACCAACATTAAAATAATGAGAAAAATATATTTTTTAAGATAATAATTAATTAATTAAAATTAATATTAATTATATATTAGAAGATACATTGTGAAATTTCGCCTATTAAAATTATGATTAGTATTTTTTTATTATAATAAAATAGTTAAGGGAGTCAATAATATATTTTAAACAATAATAAAAAAAATTTCTTAATTACATCAAGCTCCCTAATAATAAGTATTTGAAAATTTATGAGTATGCTAAGAGCAACCTCATCAAATGAGTATAATAACTCATTTTCTAAAAAATTTAAAAAAAATATAAGAAATAAAAGCCATATCTGATAGATGATATATTTTTATATATTAAAAATGGCTATTAACGATAATTCTTGGCTTAATTATCGATTGTTGTTTATTTTTTTAACATTTTAAATTATAAACGCCGTTAATTATTATTTTTTTAAAAAAAAATAAAAAAGTTCAAAACAACCCCAAATTAAATCAAGATAATAATGCCAAATTGATTTTTTGAGCAAATTGCCTTTTAAAAAAAGGGAATGAAATTTGAAGATGTTGAAATGAGATTTGAGTTCCAATATTACTACTGATTTATGTTAAATTTTAGCCTATTTCAAACCTAGGGGTAAAATGGTCAAAAACCATAACCTCGCACAACCTCGGTATTTTATTTTTCCCAAAATATATCTCACTAAGAAATATGGTTCTAAGCTTACCCATGTGATCAAACAAGCCATCCATCTCATTTTTTGTTGTCGCTGAGCAAGAATTACAAAAATTGCATAATTCACATATAAGTCAAATAATACTCCTAGAGTTTAATAAAATCTCCAGAATTGAAAAATTATATCTCTAATGTCTATTTCTACAAATGGACCCCAAAAATAATTAAATTCTTAAATAATTATAAAAAATATCAGAAATTAGTGCTAATTTCCTTTTCTAATCTAAATTACTAATGCGATCATTACAATTATCCCCCCGTTAAAAGGATTTTGTCCTCAAAATCTAACCTAAATAGCTCTGGATATTGAGTCCTCGTGTCAAACTCTAACTCTCATCTGGCTTCCTCCACCTTACTGTTCTTCCAGAGCACTTTGACCAAAACAATCGTCTTGTTCTGAAGACCTTTTTCCAACCTATCAAGGATCTGAACAGGCTACTCGTCGTAGGATAAGTCTGACTGCAGTTCGAGGGCTTCATAACACAAGACATGAGTCGGATCTGAAACATATTTCCTCAACATTGAAATATGGAATACGTTATGAACATCTGAAAATGCTGGTGTAATGCTAGTCGATACGCTACCTGCCCGACCTTCTCAAGTATCTGGAATGGCCCAATGAACCTAGGGCTCAACTTACCCCTCTTCCCGAAGCTTCTAATACCCTTCACTGGTGAAACCCGCAGGAAAACATGTTCCCCTGCTTGAAATGTAACATCTCTGCGCTTCGGATCAACATAACTTTTCTGCCTGCTTTGAGAAGCAAGCATCCGAGCCTTGATCTTGTCTATAGCTTCATTGGTCCTCTGAACTAATTCCGGACCTAAGTACTTTCTTTCTCCAGTTTGTCCCAATGAATAGGGGAACGACATTTTCTACCATATAAAATGTCGTAGGGAGCCATCCCTATTGTACTCTGGTAGCTATTGTTGTAGGAGAATTCAATTAGAGGCAAGTACTTACTCCATCAACCCTCAAAGTCCACGACATAGGCTCGTAGTAAATCTTCTAGTATCTGAATTGTTCTTTCTGATCGCCCATCTGTCTGAGGGTGGAAAGTTGTGCTAAACTTCAACTTTGTACCCATAGCTTTCTGAAGACTCACCCAAAATTTTGATGTAAACTTTGGATCCTTTACATACTATTCAACATACTGATCCACTGCATAAGTAACTTTCACTGGAAGAAAGTGAGCTAATTTTGTGAATCTGTCCACTATGACCCATATTGAATCATACATCCCTGTGGTTCTAGGCAAACCAGTTACGAAATCCATTGCAATGTCCTCCCACTTCCACTCAGGAAGGGCCAAAGGTTGTAATAACCATGTCGGCCTTTGGTGTTCAATTTTAATTTACTGACAAGTTAAGCATTTGGACACGTAGTCTACCACATCTCTTTTCATCTCATACCACCAGAAGTAGGGTTTTACATCCTGATACATTTAGGTGCTTCCCGTATGCAGTGAATATGGTGTGGTGTGAGCTTCATCAAGAATTTCTTTCTTAAGCTCATCAACACTAGGAACAAAAACTCGAGATTTATATAGTAACATTCCACTATTCGAGATTGAAAAATCTTTAGGCCGACCAGCCATCACCTCATCCTGAATCTTGACTAGCTCGGGATCTTCTAATTGTGCCTTTCTGACTCTTTCTAACAAATCAGACTGGAGTGTTAAGCTGTGAAATTTTCCAACTACAAACTCAATCCATGCACTAACCATCTCAGAAGCTAGTTGAGGGTTATCATAACAGTAGTGAAAATCTGCCCGGGACCTCTTCTACTCAATGCATCAGCCACAACATTGGCTTTTACAAGGTGATACAAAATCTCGCAGTCGTAATCCTTAACTAATTCCAGCCACCTCCTCTGCCTCATGTTTAAGTCTTTATGGGTGAAAAAGTACTTGAGACTTTATGATTAGTATTAATTTGACATTTCTCACCATAAAGATAATACCGCCATATCTTTAAAGCAAAAGCCACAACAGCAAGCTCTAGGTCATGTGTTGGGTAACGCTGTTCATAGTCTTTCAGTTGATGAGAGGCATAAGCTATAACTTTGTCAGCTTGCATCAGAACACATCCCAGACCCTATCTGAAAGCATCACAATAAACAACAAATTTTTCTTGATTCAATGGCAAAGCTAACACCGGAGCTGTTATCAACCGTTGCTTCAACTCTTGAAAACTTGCTTCACATTTGTCTAACCACACAAATCGCTGATTTTTCTTAGTTAGCACAGTCAGTGGCATATAGATCTTAAAGAATCCCTCGACAAAACTGTTAGAACTATTTTATCAAGATCATAGATCTGCTCACAAGTATGTTGTTTAACATCCTAAATATGAACTTCTAAAACGATATGAAATAAACACACATAAAGTATGAGAAACCTTACAGTGGTTGCAGCAGAATAATATGTCTCCTTCCACTCAGATCTCTAACCCTTGTATCCTTTCTCTCGCAGAGTATTATCAAGATCTGAGTCCGAATGTCCTTCTTGTTGAATCTGGATTCTTCACGATCTTCCACACTATGATTGAGGTACCACTTGATGTGTGTGGGCACTACTCATTCACTCAAGGGGTTCGAATCAATAATGAAGAATAAAGAAAGATAAGTGGCGGCTAGGTTAGGTAGAAGGCACTCAGGTTTTTCTCTGAAAGGAATAAGATGCATCATCTTTTTCTGAAGCCATCACTACCTATTTATAGTATGCCACCTAGGGTTAGGTTTGAATTATTTGGCATTAAAATAATGAAAATATTAAATGGTAAAACCTACATAAGTGGCCGGCCAAGGCTTGTGGATATGGGCCCCACTTTTGCAACTTGCTGTTTTATCATTTCTACATCTCATTTTCTCAAAAAACGCCAATTTTCAAATTCAATCATTTAAATGCCAATTTCAACTATTTAATAACTAAAATTAATTATTAAATAATATTTTCATTTAATATATTTATTAATTAGACTAGCCAAAGTCTCTTAATTAACAAATATACCCTAGAAACTCTTTCTTTACAAATTTTCCCTTGCTTAGTGAAAAATTCACAAACTAGCATAGTCTAATTTTAGAATTATAATTGATTAATCAAAATTAATTAAGTGAGTCTTACAAGTAGTATTGTCTCAACTAGTGTGGGGACCATGGGCCTATATATTCGAGCTTCCAATAAGCAGATCAAGAACTTACCACTTAAATTCACTGACTTATTAATTCTTTGTTGCATCCACGCATAGAACTCAGAATTGCACTCTCAGCTATATAGAACGCTCTATATGTTCCACCATATAGACACGCTATTAATTTTCCATTGTTATAATCCTAATTTGATCAATGATCCTCTATATAGATGATCTACATTGAATAGGGACTAAAATTACCGTAACACCCTTCAATGTATTTTATCCTTAAAACACTTAGCCCCGTATAAATGATATTTCAGCTAAGTGAAATGAATATTCAACCATTTATCTCTGTTTGGCCAAGCTCGAAGGAAATCATCTTTTACTTTCTATTCGCCAGATAGAAGCTATAGATTCCATATTTATGTTTAGCGCTCCCACTCAATTGCACTACCGTGTTCCCAAAATGTACGTATCACCCTGACCCAAAAGTAGGCTTAACTAACAAATCAAAGAACACGAATAACACTCTTGAGATTGAACCTAATCATAATAGGATTAAGATCATTTGATCTAGGATCAACTAGGTGATATTGAATTGAATAGATATTACGGTAAGTTTAATAAATCTATATCAAAGTTCAATATCGGTCCCTTCCGATGCATACTCCATGCATCCAACCCAAGCTTTACTCTGATCTATGCTCTAAAAAGAACATAGCATTTATGCAAGTAAAGTATGTTGTAGATTGTCATATCAGTAAAACCCAGTGTTCTGATAAATCTAGAAATCTTTATTCACATAATCTTGATTACTTTTCACTGTGATGACGACACAATAAACAAGAATATAAATGTGAAAAGGGTTTGGATGAATTTATAAATCAAATTAACAAGTAATTGATAATGTGAACAAAAAAATTACACAAATGAATGAAAAATACTTATGTTTCTTTATTGATATTGAATAATACGGATTACATTGAATTGGAGTTTTATTTAGGGCATAAAACCCAACAAACTCCCACTTGCACTAATATAAAACTAATCAGTACATATCAATTAATCCTAAATTCTGACGGTGCTTTTCGAATGCAGTTCCTGCCAAGACTTTGGTGAATGGATCAGCTAGGTTGTCCTCTGTGTCCACTTTCTCCACCAGTACATCCTCTCTTGCCACATATTCTCTGATGATGTGATACTTCCTTTCTATATGCTTTCTCCTTTTGTGGCTTCGAGGCTCCTTACTGTTGGCTATGGCTCCAGTATTATCACAAAGCAAAACTAGAGGCTTTTCCATTCCATGCACGACACCGAGTCCGGTGAAGAACTTTCTGCGACATACAAGTTCTTTGGCAGCCTCTGCAGCAGCTATGTATTCTGCCTCCATGGTAGAGTCTAAAATCGCGGTTTGTTTAGCACTTCTCCAAACCAATGCTCCACCCCCTTGAAATCTGAGTCGGTATAGCCTACCAGATTTAAAGCACCACCCTTGTACACTAACACAAATTGCCTTGTACTCTTCAAATACTTCAAGATATGCTTAATAGCAGTCCAATGTTCCTGTCCTGGATTTGTGTAATACCTGCTCACGATTCCTACAGCATAATAAATGTCAGGTCTAGTGCATAACATTGCATACATTAGACTGCCAACTGCAGAAGCATAAGGAACTCTTCTCATGTCCTCTATCTCTTGAGGATCAGTGGGACACTGTTCCTTAGATAGACGGATACCATATCTAGAAGGCATAGTCGCCCCTTTGGTGTTGGTCATTGAAAATCTCTCTAAGACTTTATCAATGTAAGTTGTTTGAGAGAGAGAAAGGGATATGTTCTTCCGGTTTCTGATAATATGAATACCGAGAACATAGACAGCCTCACCCAAATCTTTCATTCGAAGATGATGCTCATGCTCCTCTTCTGACTAAGAGTACACAAGGATGTCATCAATAAACACTATGACGCATTTATCGAGAAAATCCTTGAATACTCTATTCATGAGATCCATAAAGGTTGCAGGAGCATTATTCAATCTAAATGACATTACCAGAAACTCGTAGTGCCCATATCTGGTTCGAAATGCGGTCTTGGGTATATCTTCTTCCTGAATTCTAAGCTGATGATAACCGGATCGCAGGTCAATCTTTGAAAATACCGTCTTTCCCTGAAGCTGATCGAACAAATCGTCAATTCTGGGTAACGGATACTTGTTCTTAATCGTCAACTTGTTTAGTTCCTGATAATCAATACACATTCTGAGGGAACCATCTTTCTTTTTCACAAACAGAACCAGAGCTCCCCACGGCGATACACTGCATCGAGTAAACCCAATATCAAGCATCCCCTGAAGCTGTAACTTAAGCTCCTTGAGTTCTGCTGGAGCCATCCTATACGGAGCTTTAGAAACAGGTTTGGGTCCAGGTGCTAAATCAATCACAAAGTTAATTTCTCGTTGTGGCGGCAATCCCGACAACTCCTCGGGAAATACGTTGAGAAAATCTTTAACAACTCTGACTACCTCATGCCTAAATATTTCGGGTTTGCTGGAGTCGATCACAACCGCTAAAAATCATGCACATTTACTGTGTAGTATATACCTAGACCTTAATACTGAAATAACTGGGATCCGAGACCCCTAAACCGATCCAACATAAACAAATGGATCTTCACCTTCTAGCTGAAAAGTCACCATTTTCCACTTACAATCTATACTGGCCGAATACTTGGACAGAAAGTCCATCCCAAGTATGATATCAAACTCTGTTATTTCCAGCACTATAAGATCAGCACTAACCTCCCTATCTTTGATCCTAACTGGCATAGACCTAATGCGCCTATTGGAGATAACCAACTCCCCGCTAGGCATTAGGGTTCCAAACCCTCTTTCCAGAGAATCATAAGGCCTACCCAAAAGATCAATTACCCGTGTAGCCACATATGAGTGTGTAGCTCCCGAATCAAATAACATAGTATAAAAGGAGTTTGTTGACAGGAAGCTGACCTGTCACCACAAAAGGACTGGCTGCAGCATCAGCTTGAGTGATGGCAAACACCCGAGCAGGTGCGGGCTTTGCCTCTGGCTTCTGCTTTTCTTACTTTGCCTGAGGGAAATCTTTCTTGAAATACCCTACCATGCCTTACTGAAAGCATGTCTTTCGGTTGCACTCTCTGGGATGATGTTTCTTACAATGTGGGCACTCATGGTAAGAGTAACCCTGGCGCCCACCTCTACCTTGGTTCCCACGGAACCGCTTGCTCTGCCCCGAGCCACCAGATGCCAAGGTAACTTTTCTCTTCTGATCAGTGGTTGAATCACCACCATCTCTACCATAGACAGGAGTAGGGAGAGTGGAGGTTCCACCAACACTCGGAGTCACTCGGGGCTCTTGAAGGAATTTTACCGCACCCTCAGCTCCAGTGCCTTCTCAACCATTTCTGCATATGATGTTGCTTCATTAGTAGTGATCACCAAATCATGTCTAATCTTCACATTCAAACTGGCGAGATATTTTTATTTCTTACTGAAATCAGTAGGCACGATACCCGAGGCAAGCTTGGCCAAATGGTCAAACTTAGTGGTATATTAAGTAACTAACATCCCCTCAGTTTGCACTAACTCAGTGAATTCTTTCGCTTAGCACTGCAGACTGCTTCATTATAATACTTTGCGATGAATAACTCCTGGAACTCTTCCCAGGTCATAACAGTGATGTCCCGAGTGAGGGACACCAACTCCCACCACACAAGAGCGTCTTCCTGGAACTAAAATGTGGCACAGGTCACCCGATCATTACCAACCACCCCCATAAAATTCAAAATTTGCTTAATCATAGTGAGCCACTTCTCAGCCTTCCTCACATCTGGACCTCCCAGAAACACTGGAGGTGCTTGCTTACAATACCTCTCATATGACGACTCCATACAGTTGCCAGCAACAGGTTGTTCTACTGTCACCGTTGGAGCTACAACAGCCTGAGCTTGTTGTGGAGGCACGGCAGGAAGACCTTGCTACCTTAATCTCAAAATTTCTTCATCTTGTTGGAAGATTCGATCTTGCATCTCCGTAAACCTCTGCTCCTAATCTGAAGGAGCTTGTGGTGGATTTACAAGACGACCACCCTGAACTCTGCCACAGCCACGGCTGCGACCACATGGATTCTGGGGAATTTGATTTCCCTAACCGCCTTCGGTCTTAACCAATTCACCCTAACTTTTTGTATTTCGTTGGGCGTCCATTTAATAGGATTTAGCCTACGAACCCATGAGCAAGGCAGGTTAGACAGCGATCATAAAACTTAATACCGCTCTTATGGATTTTAAGGAAACGCATTTAAAAGTAAATAACGATAATATAATATGCTTCCTAACATACTTTAATATTCAAATAAAAACTAAACAAGTACAGGCTTACTAAACAGTGAGCCAAGCTTTCTTTGATGAAGATTGTACATGTCTTGGCGAGCTTTGGTAGACAAACCTGGCGACTTTGATACCAATATTGTAACTCCCTAATGCTAAGGCACGCTACAGTAATTTTTCAATTACAGTGCTATCTTTTCTAATCAAAGAACTTACTCGAAAATCGTGTCAAATTAAAACTTTACAAAACCATTTACAAGTTCCAGGATCCCGTTTTTAAACTTTTATACAAAATACACGAAATACATAACCATGTCGCTCAGCGACTACAAAATAATAACCCCAGATGTCCCGAGACCAAACACTCCAGGTCCGCCGCCACGACATGTACAACCTCATCTCAGCCCAGGCTCACTCCTGTTCAGCCTTCGCCTTTCTTTTACCTACACATGGAAGAAGAACTGTGAGTCGATAAACTCATTAAGAAAAGCATATAACATATCATATAATACCGACTTGTATCTAGGCGCCCATACACCTATTTACAAGGCTTAACAGATGAGTAAGAACGTTCCATACTAGGGTACAACTACTATACCACATACACTACATACCTTACTGTACGAGTATTAGTAGGGTTTGTTTCATACCTTATGTACCACTGAGTGATATACCACAGACACCCTGTACTTTCCCGTACTTGTGCTGGTATCACTGTAATGTACTCTTTAACAATATACACTATACCAATGCACTCTGTGTTGGAAATTATTTTACCAGGATCTTAGATCTACTCACAAGTATGTTGATTAACACCCTAAATATGAACATTCTAAAACGATGAAATAAACACATATAAAGTTTAGGAAACCTTACATTGGTTGCAGCGGAATGAAATGACTCCTTCCGTTCAGATTTCTAGCCCTTGATTCCTTTCTGTAGCAGAGCATTATTAATATCTGAACCTGGATCTCTTTCTTTGAATCTTTAGTGTTGAAACTCCTTCGTGCTGAAAGTCTTTCTTCACGATCTTCCTCACTGTGATTGAGGTATCACTTGCTATGTGTGGGCACTACTCTCACACTAAGAATTTCGAAATTGAAGAGGGAAGAAAGAGAGAGGGAGTGGTCGGCCAGATAGGGAGTGGACTTGCCTGTGTGCTAGAAAGTCAGCTGATGAGATGATGATTACTTTAGGGGTGGAGTAGTGATTTTGGAGAAGCGTAAAAAACCTATATGAAATCTCTTAGTCTACCAGAGAGAGACTGAATGTTAAAAGTTGCAGGAAAGATACTTACTCAGTCTAAGGAAAGTTCTATACATTTGTGGCACTGTTCCAACTTGACTTAACTACTAGGGTTACTTCCTGAATAACCAAAGAGTAGTTGCCCAAAAGTATAGAATCCAGTATCCCAAGAGAGTAGACATATAGAGAGGAATTTCACATTATCAAGGATTTTGTGATTAAGGAAGAGTAATGGTGGAGAAGAGGTTGTGTTTAATTCAACCTGTCAGATCCTATTGCGAAGAGTTTACTACTATTACACTTGATTGGTATATCAAGGTGTTAATGATTATTTGAAATGTACTTTTTGTTTTATATTAGTGCAAGTGAGAGTTTGTTGGGTTTTATGCCCTAAATAAAACTCATTTCATATAATCAGATTTACTTATTAATAAAGATCAGAAATAACATTTTATGTTGTATGGTTCACATGATTGTATGTATATATAATGTATGAATTCTTTTTTAAGTCCAGAACATATAAGTTTGTTAAAGATTATAGTGTTGTCAGCACAGTGGAATATAATCTTTATTATATGTTCAAAAGTTTATTCCCTGATTTGTCAGAACACTGGATTTAGACTGACATGATATAATCAGCGATAGGTATCCTTACACCTTGGAAAAGTGTTATGTCCTTTCCAGGACATTGGCAAAGTTTACCAGTATCAGATGTATGGAGTATACATCGGAAGGGACCGATATTGAACTTTGATTAGATATATTAAAATTTACCGTAATATCTATTCAATTCAATATCACCTGTTGATCCTAGATCAAATTATCTTAATCCTGATATGGTTAGGTTCAATCTCAAGAGTGTTATCCGTGTTCTTTCATTTGTTAGTTAAGCCTACTTTTGGGTTAGGGTGATACTTACATTTTGGGAACACGGTAGTGCAATTGAGTGGGAGCGCTAACATAAATATGGAATCTATAGCTTCTATTTGGCAGGTAGAAAGTAAAGGATGATTTCCTTCGAGCTTAACCAAACGAAGATAAATGGTGGAGATCTCATTTCACTTAGTTGAAATATCATTTATACAGGGTTAAGTGTTTTAAGGATAAAATACATTGAAGGTGTAGCGGTAACAGTAGTGCCTTTTCAATGTAGATCATTTATATAGAGGATCATTGATCACATTAGGGTTATAACAATGGATAACTAATGACGTGTCTATATCATGGAACATATAGAGCGTTCTATATGACTGAGAGTGCAATTCCAAGTTCTAAGTGTGGATTCAATGAGGAATTAATAAGTTAGGGAATTTACTTGGTAAATTCGGTTCAACTTATTGGAAGCTCAGTTATATAGACCCATGGTCCCCATACTAGTTGAGACCATACTGCTTGTAAGACTCAGTTAATTGATTTTGATTAATCAATTATCATTCTAAAAGTTAGACTATGTCTACTTTATGAATTTTCACTAAGCAAGGACAAAATTGTAAAGAAAAGAGATTTTAGGTTTATTTATTAATTAAGATATTTTATATGTATAAATTAATAAATACATTAAATGACAATATTATTTAATAATTATTTACAAGTTCTTAAA
The DNA here is from genome assembly GCF_029168945.1 of Cannabis sativa. NCBI lineage: Eukaryota > Viridiplantae > Streptophyta > Magnoliopsida > Rosales > Cannabaceae > Cannabis > Cannabis sativa. The sequence goes on from NC_083604.1 coordinate 43,399,928, forward strand.
TAATTAGAATTGGCATTTAAAAGGTTAAATTGGAAAATTGGCATTTTTGAGAAAATGGGAATGGAAAATAACAAAATGGAAAGTTGCAAAAGTGAGGCCCAATACCCTTTGTATGGTCGGCCCTATGCATAGGAAATCCCATTTGTAGTTTCCATTATTTTAATGCCATACAATTCTAACCTAAACCTAGAGGGTTTTCTATAAATAGAAAGTGTTGGCTTGAGGAAACACACACACATCTTTGATCACTTTGTTTCTCTCAGAAAATGCCTCACACGCCTCTCTCTCTCTTTCTTCTCTCGAAATTTCGAAACTTTGAGTGAATGAGTAGTTCCCACACACATCAAGTGGTATCTCAATCATAGTATGTAAGACTATGGAATTTCTGCATCAAAGAAGGAGAAAAGAAGATCCAGGTTCAGATCTTGGTGATGCTCTGCTACAGAAAAAAATCAAGGGCTAGAGATCTGAACGGAAGGAGTCATATTATTCCGCTGCACCCACTGTAAGGTTTTCTAACTTTGTATGTGTTTATTTTCATTGTTTTAGAATTCATATTAGGTTGTTAATTCAACATACTTGTTAGTAAATCTAGATCCTGGTAAAATAATTTCCAACATTAAGTTGGTCCAAAATTAAAATAAATAATTTACAACTTTAATCTATTTTTCAAATAAAATTCGAAATTCCAGCATTTAAGAAATGCAATTTCGAAATTTGATTAATAAAATAAAGAAAAAATATATTTTGAAAATTATTTAAATTTAGTTGAAAAAATAAATTTCAACTAAAAATAATTTTCTATTTAATTAAGTGTCATGAAAAAGAAATATTTAAGTATCATGATGAGAATCAACTTAGATATCTAATTTTCAAATTAATTAAATGTATTAAATTCAAGAAATAAATAATTAAGTGTAGAGAAGGCTTAATTATTAATCCCTAGTTTAATACTAGGAAAAATATACTTAAAATAAATTGTACCAAAATTAATTATTTAAATAATTAATTTTACAATGTATAATATTTTCCTATTTAATATTAGAAATAATAAGTAGTCTAGAAATAACTATCTAGAAAATATCTTATTTGACTAAGTATCTTTTCCACAAAATTTGAAAAAATATCTAATTTAAGTTGTATTAGAAAAAATCTAGAACTTAAATATTTTCAAATTTAAATTTAATTAAATATAAAAAATTAAGTTGTAACCACTTAATTTGAAAATATTCCATTTTAAGTTAATCTTCGAAAAGATATTAACTTAAAAAATATCTAAAATATTCCATTTTAAGTTAATATTCGAAAAGATATTAACTTAAAAAATATCTAAAGAATCTTAATAACCAATGCCTAAAATTTCTCAACTTAATTTTGAAATTTTAAATCCAAAAGATATTCAGATTTAAGTTGGTTAGTTATAGATAACTAAATGTCAACTTAAATAGGAATATTTAATGAAAAATTTAAATTAAGCTTCAGAAAGAATCTAGATGGTTATAATTCTATATTTAATTAAATACAAGAAAATACATATAGTTTAGCTTAGAATAAAATTCTTTAAACTATGATTTTCTTAAATTAATTTCAAAATAAATGAAATTAATTATGTTGCTAATCAATTTTATTAGGTTAAACTAGTTTAATTAACCTAGTACAGTTATTCAAATCAGGCAAATGGGCCTTCACAATTGGGGTGGTTCATGTGGGGGGTGTTGGGTTCAGTATGTCGTACCCACTACTATGGCTCCCAACTCTCTTAATAACCAAGGCCCAAAAGAGAGGAATTTAACCTTAAAATGAACAACTGTTATTAATTGAATAGGCCCAAAAACTAAATGGGCCTAAATAAAATCTATCAAGAACTATGACATTTTATTTAGCAACAACAACCTATATGCATCTATAATGAAATTAAACACATAGGCTCACACAGGCACACTTTGGATGGGTCATATCATGTTGCTAGGTCATACACAGATGAAAGAAGATTGTAAATATACCTGTTACAAATTATTGACTTGACCAAGGGAGCCATCAGATCATTAGATCTGGCAAAAAGTTAACCGTGGCTATTTGCAATCAAGCAATAATAGGTTTTGAAAACTTACAAACAAGCTAAAACATATTCTCCTGCAACAAGATTAGCTGGATAGTTGGATGTAGGATTTATTTAATTTTAAATAAATAATTTCGAAAAAAATAATTAATTAAATTAAAAAAAAAATTATTTTCGAAAATTTTAAAAAAATTTGAAAAATTTCGAAATTTAAAAAAAATTAAAATTAAACCTACAATTTTGAAAAATTAGGTTTCAACCAACCTAAATATCATTTCAAAATTTGCTAACTACTTTTAAAAATTTAATGTTATTTTATAAATACAAATTAAATAAAAAAATTAAAAAAGATAAATGAATATCTTTTTCAGCTTTTAAATGTAATTTTAATAAATAAAATAACAAAATTTAAAAGTTAGCAAAATATCTTACATCTGTTTAAAATTACATGATTATAGTTATCTTATTTTAAATTTAAATAAGGTCAAATTATTTAAAAAAAGATTTAATTTAAAAAACTGAAAATCTGACCTTAAATTTAAAAATAAGATAAGATATAATCAAATTTAAAAATAAGATAGATAATTAAGCAAAAAAGATATATATATATATATATACTATTTTCAAATTCAAATTACACTAATATCATGAATTAAATTTAAAAAATATTAAATAAATTAATTATGATAATTAGAATTGAATTAGGAATAGTCAATGTATAAATATAGAACTACACAAAAAATCGGAAGTTAATTCCATGAAAAAGCATGAGAAAACGAAGAAAAACGAAGAAAAACGAAAAATTGCCAAGCATACTGTCCATGGGCGCGCAAGGGGCTGCATGGGCGTGGTTTCTCGGCGCAGGGGGCTGCTAGCAGCCTCTCCGCGCGCGCACGTGGTGCAGCGACACAACTCGATTTTTTCGAAACTTCAAAAATTCATAACTAATTCAAATTAAATCAAAATTGAGTTCTGTAAAAAAGTAACTTGCTTAATTTTTTCCATACTATCCAATAAAAATAATTCCAGAAATAGATATTCAATTATTTTTCACGAAAATTCACAAACATCAATCAATCATCAAATAACACTCAATACAACATGATACCATCCAAAACATCAAACAATCGTTTTAAAGTCCAAATTTATTGCAAGCAAATCAATTACCATGGCTCTGAGGCCAGTTGGTGGAAATTATTTTACCATGATCTTAGATCTACTCACAAGTATGTTGATTAACACCCTAAATATGAACTTTCTAAAACGATGAAATAAACACATATAAAGTTTAGGAAACCTTACATTGGTTGCAGCGGAATTAAATGACTCCTTCCGTTCAGATATCTAGCCCTTGATTCCTTTCTGTAGCAGAGCATTATCAATATCTGAACCTGGATCTCTTTCTCTGAATCTTTAGTGCTGAAACTCCTTCTTGCTGAAAGTCTTTCTTCACGATCTTCCTCACTATGATTGAGGTATCACTTGCTGTGTGTGGGCACTACTCTCACACTAAGAATTTCGAAATTGAAGAGGGAAGAAAGAGAGAGGGAGTGGTTGGCCAGATAGGGAGAGAGAAGGCTCAGGTTTTTCTTAGAAGGAAAAATAGAAAATTTAAGTGTAATTTTCCTGAAGCCTTCACTATCTATTTATAGCATTCCACTAGGGTTAGGTTTGAATTATTTGGCATTAAAATAATGAAAATATCAGTTTAAATTCCCTACAAAAGTGGTCGGCCATACAAAGTGGATTTGGGCCTCACTTTTTACAATTTTGCAGTTTTATCTTTTCTGCATCTGATTTTCTCAAAAACGCCAATTTTCTAACTCAACTATTTAAATGCCAATTCTAACTATTTAATAACTATAAATAATTATTAAATAATATTGTCATTTATCATATTTATTAATTGAACCATACAAAGTATCATAATTAACAAATATGCCCCTAAAACTCTTTCTTTACAATTTCGCCCTTACTTAGTGAAAAATTCACAAATAGACATAGTCTAATTTGAGAATTATAATTGATTAATCAAAACCAATTATATGAGTCTTACAAGCAATATATCAACTAGTGTGGGGACCATGGGTCTATATAACCGAGCTTCCAATAAGTAGATCAAGAATTTATCACTAAAATTCACTAACTTATTAATTCTTCGTTGAATCCACGCATAGAACTTAGAATTGCACTCTCAGTATATAGAATGCTCTATATGTTCCACCATATAGACACATCATTACTTATCCATTGTTATAATCCTAATTTGATCAATGATCCTCTATATGAATGATCTACACTGTAAAGGGATTAGATTACCGTTACACCCTACAATGTATTTAATCCTTAAAACACTTAACCCCGTATAAATGATATTTCAGCTTATGTGAAATGAGATCTCCACCATTTATTTTCGTTTGGTCAAGCTCGAAGGAGATCATCCTTTACTTACTATTCGCCAGATAGAAGCTATAGATTCCATGTTTATGTTAGCGCTCCCACTCAATTGCACTACCGTGTTCCCAAAATGTACGTATCACCCTGACCTAAAAGTAGGCTTAACTAACAAATCAAAGAACACGAATAGCCTCTTGAGATTGAGCCTAATCATAATAGGATTAAGATCATTTGATCTAGGATCAACTAGGCGATATTGACTTGAATAGATATTACGGTAAGTTTAATAAATCTAAGTCAAAGTTCAATATCGGTCCCTTCCGATGCATACTCCATGCATCCAACCTGAGCTTTACTTTAACCAATGCTCTGGAAAGAACATAGCATTTTTCCAAATGCAAGTAAACTCTGTTGTAGATTATCATATCAGTAAAACCCTATGTCTGATAAATCTAGGAAACTTTATTCACATAGTCATGTTTACTTTCCAATGTGTTGACGGCACAATAAACAGGATCAAGTATGTGAAAAGGGTTTCAGATGAATTCATACATTATGTACATATAATCATGAAATAAATCATGTGAACCATGCAACATTAAATGTTATTTCTGATCTATATTAATAAGTAAATTTGATTATATTGAAATGAGTTTTATTTAGGGCATAAAACCCAACACTCTGTACCATAATTGTACAAGTGTTGATAGTGTAACAAACATATAAGCATGCATATACACTTAACATATACATACACTCGCATATTGATATCACACATTATATACAGTTCTTACCTCATTTCCAAATTCAAGTGTGTTGGCCGACCTGAACGGAAATTCTCGTACTGGATGGATGCCCTAATCACATAATGAAACCGGGTAAATCACATGTTCAAAACCCTAATCTGAGAAACCCGAACCTATAACTCTAGGCTCTGCTATAATCACTAGGGATTACACTAACTCGGGAAATAAGGAAACACCCAACTAAGGCACTTAAATGGATGAGAATTGAGAAAACGGGACATTTGGGGAACCCTGTCAAAACCGGCTAATCAGGTACTGGTAAACCGGTTAACCGGTTTATACCTGTCCTCCCCAAAAACTCACAAATTTGCTCAAAACTTGTCCAATTGCCTCCAAACTTTCCAGAGTACCTAAACAATGTATACACAACATATTCCAACCAGAAATTCCCAAAAAAACACACTAAATCAAATTATGCCATTAAAGATCAAAGCTTAGGTTTCAAAGCATAAACTTGTGAAAATCCAACATAAAGCAGTAAAACCAGCTACCAGAACCTTCAATCAACTTAAATTGAACATAAAACCGAACTCCAAGCATTTCTAACCCTTACAGCCACCAACACTAAAAATCATTACTTTAAACCAAATTCAAAGCTTAAAAACACATAGAACAAAGAACTAAGGATTACCTCAACCTCAAGAACACTTGATTCCAAAAAATATGAGGATTTGAATGGTTTTTCCCTAATTTTGTGGCTGGTTCGAAGAGAGAGAAGGAGAAGAGGAAAAGAGTTCTATTTCTTGATTTTTCCTTTAATTTCCTCAAAATGAAAAAGGATTTCCTAACTAATCCTTGCTGAAAAATAAAAGGTCGTGTGTCACACTCTAGGGCAGCCACCAAAACATACCCTTGGCAAAAGACTAAAATGCCCTTAATGTTAAATTTTAGCCTATTTCAAACCTAGGGGTAAAATGGTCAAAAACCATAACCCTGCACAACCTCGGTATTTTATTTTCTCCAGAATATATCCCACTAAGAAATAAGGTTCCAAGCTTACCCATGTGATCAAACTAGCCATCCATCGCATTTTTCGTTGTCGCCGAGCAGAAATTACAAAACTTGCATAATTCACATATAAGTCAAATAATACTCCTAGAGTTTAATAAAATCTCTAGAATTGAGAAATTATAATTCTAATGTCCATTTCTACAAATGGATCCCACAAATAATTAAATTCATAAATAATTATAAAAAATATCAGAAATTAGTGCTAATTGCCTTTTCTAATCTAAATTACTAATGCGGTCATTACAAATACAAATAAAGAGGTACAGCGAGATGAATTACTTCTTCAATTAGTGTTTTTTTCTTTCAAGATGAATACGAAGGATAACTCATATTTGGAGAGATGCAACCTTCCTAGTGAGCATAACTACCTAAAGGATAAAGACAAAGAGCAGTTAGGCAGTTATTAGATATTATTCCATGTGTGAATAAATGAAACGTAAGGAATGTCCACGTTTCATCAGCAGTTATAAATGAATCAATCTCAATAAAAATAACTGTCAATCTATATTCCTATAAATAGGAGCAGAATCCATGGGAAAATGGATGACAAAAATGGAGAGTAAATCCTATTATTAAAAAGATTGAGATTTGTACTCTGATTTTCCAAAAAATATCTTTAATAAGATACACTCGTGGAGTATGTAGATTTAACTACAAAACCACGTAAAATATCTGGTGTTTATTATTATTATAATTAAATTATGTAGTGTATTTATTGTAAAAAGGCTATATATTTGGTTAACGAAAATCTGCATTAACAGTTTGGTACTTTCATTGAGAGCCTTTGTGATAAAAACTCAAAAAAAATCCTCCTTTTAAATATAAATTCAATCCTATACTAAATGGCTGATAACACTCCCCACGAAGGCAATCGCCTATAGGAAACTACCCATCGTCCTGGCAAAGAACCTATGGGATCTCAGAGAACCAACACATCTGAACAGCACATTCAGGGAAGAACGATGGTAATTTCAACACTATTGGTGATCAAATCCCAAAAAGAATGAGTGAGGATGCCTATGATCCTACCAGATATGTACCATTGGTAGAATTAGAGAATAGGCAACTTCGACAATGCTTGGGTGAATCAAACTGATGAAACACTGAGTTAGAGCAAGAAGCCCTATCAATAATCTCCCTTTTGCATCTTTTCCTTCGCGTTCTTCACAACACCAAGTCCCCATTGTTGTATTTTTGACAAGCACCATTACCTCACACATTTACCAACAAAGAGAGACCCTTCTCTATTTTTTGTTTCCATTAGTTTATTGTTCCCAAGAATATTACAACCACCTCCCTTATCAGGTTTATGAATATTCGGTCTCCCATGAGCCTTGTGTTCAAAAGTTTCGATACAGATTTCGCCTAGAGATCTCATTTTGTACTATTATCCATACATTCTTGAGAACATAGCTCTAATGTATCAAATCTAATTAATAAAATTAAAATAGACATAGCCCCATTACCATCATAACATGGGAGGCGAACTACTATAAATTACTGGTGTCCTTTTTCATTTATTGCAATTATATTTAGTCAAATTATTTTATCCCAGTTTATTACGATCTTGTTAGATCAGTAGACGAAAAATTGTACCATATCTTTATACATTAAAAGTGCCTATCTAACGACAATTCTTGGTTTAACGATTCTTCTTTTTTTTTTAACGCCAAGAGAACAATTTTTAATTTTTTTAAACGTTTTCTTTTAACGCCGTTAACTTATTATTCTTATAAAAAAATGTAAAAAAAAAATCTATCTCATCTCAATCGTTTCCTTCTCACTTGCCTTCCATTCTCACTCCCAATCGCAGATCTCCCTTCCATTCCACTCCCAATCGCAGATCGTCGAAATCAACAGCCCGGCGAACCCCGACGAACCAAAGCTTCCTTCCACCGACTCCTCCATTTCACTCTCCATGGTATGGATTTTTATTTATTTATTTATTTTGTATTGATCGATTGGGTTCTTATTAGTGTTTCGTCAAGTTCTACGCTCCATGGTATGGAACGAGTTGCTTGAACTCGCGTTCCTTGACGATGGCAGTTCTCAAGTATTGCATTACAGTTACTTCATCAGCAACACCCATCTCTCCAAATTCTGCAAACCCAGCTGTGCCAGACCCACGACAGACCAAAGTTAATTTGCCCAACAAGAAGGCCGTGAAATGGTCCACTGGGATGGCTCCGGGCGAGTATGGTGGACCACCGACCAGCACTAAACTTCGCAAGTACGGAGGAGGTGAAGGAGAAGACCCTATAACCTCTGACGAGTTTATATGGAACAAAGACTTTATGAGTCGCATGAATAAATTGTTTGATGACTCTGCTTCTCCACCTCAACAACCTCCTGTTAAGGTCTCCTACTTTTACTCTTAATTGCTCTTTTTGTAACTGTTAAGTGATCAAGAAGAATTGATTTTATTGCCTAATATTATCAAATAGAGTGTTTTGAAAAAAGAGGCTTATTTGGTTTTTTTTCATTTGTGAAATTAATGGATTTTATGTGATCAAATGTGTTGAATGCATTACAGGAAAAGCCTACCAAGCGTGAGATAGAATGTTTGATTTTGATTTTTTAGTGTTCTTAACAGTTATTGTATGGATTTTCTGGACATTCTTAACAGTATGGAGGTTGATCTGAGTAAAGAACTCACAACCCCTACCAAGAAATTAAAATATAATAAAATTATTATTGGTTCCTAACCACACAAAACAAAAAAAAAAATATATATATATATACATACAAATAATAAAAAAAAAAAAAGTAAAGTATTACTCTGCCTCTGAAGTTCGTTTAGTTTTTTTTTTTTTTATGTTATTAACTTGTTTTAAAGGTTCATTGGTCATCTGTAACAATTGTTTCTTTCATAAAAATAAAATGAATATGAGCTCCATCTGTAGAGATTCTTGAGGTTTCATGGTATTGTTGGGTCTATGTAATTGTTTATTTAGTTCGTAGTTACTGTAGTAAAGAGCCAAAATGCTGATTTTAGTTCATGGTATTAATCATCATTGAGCTTGGCTGGTTGCTCGTGGTTAATTCTTAAATTGTAGTCAAAGTTAATTTATCAAATAAAGCAGATGAGTTAATTTTTAAAATGGATAAATCACGTGGTGACATTAACAAAATTTGCTTGTAAATTATTTGTTTTAGATAACATGATCATTGGTTGCAAAATTTATGTATGTATTATTTGCTTTTGAGGCAGATTTATCTAAGATCCCCAATGATAAACTTGAGGAGCTGAAAGGATTGTACGAAATTGATGTAGTTCCATATACATTGACCCTTGGATATTCATATTGGGGTGCAGGTTAGTGATGCTAATTGATTATATTTTCTGAGTTATCAATTTTTATTCGGTTTCTACTGTCATAAACTTGATTTTTTTTTGGGCTTGTTTTGTCCTTACTGGTCTAGAAAAGGAAAATAAATATTTTTTCATTCTACCCTACTATATAGTGAAGTGTTTGAAGAAAACAGGAGATGTTTAAATTTCAGCCAGACACGGTTTATGGTTAGAAATTGGAATGTTAAGTTTAGAATCTGGAATGTTATAAAGTGTCAATGGCTACGCTTTTTATCTATAAAGATTACCTATTGTCAGTTTTTTGGAATTATGATCATGACCCTTGTCACATGCGAGGCGAAATCCTAGCTAATAAAGAAAGATACCAAACACAATCTATCATGCATATCCATCATGTATTGTTCTACTTGATTAGAAGTTAGGTATTTTTTTTACTCATATTAATTTAAATATTAGAATGTACTTATTGTGTTATATATATGGAAGATAATATGAAATATCATGCAAAAAAACCCCGCAATATCTTTTCCCTTTATACTATACAGATTTATATATAGATGAAAGCAGTATGCGATATTAATTTTATACAGATTTATGATGATGTTAATTTTTAATTTCTACCTCATATTTAGGATTGCTTTCCTTCACAATAGGAAGATTTTGTATGTTGTGCTTTCTTAACTCAATAATATCCTCTGTATATGAAAGAGCTTTAGAAGCATCATCAACAAGGTCCTGTTGTTGCTGATCAAATGCCTAAAGAAGGGTGATAAAACTCATTAAAAGATATAATTTACAGGGGAAAGATAAAGGACGAGCCTATTGACTAAGAGAAGCAAAAGGAATAAGGTATGTAATTCCAATGTGAAAAAAAAAAATATTTGGCACCAACCATCTCACTAGGAGATATTGGCATGGTAAAAAAAAGGTATCATCCTTTTAGTGTTTTGATTGTTTGGGTTGATGAGTTTGCTAGAACAGAGATGCCTACAACAAACTAGGAGTTTTTTCCAATACAATTGTGGTTAAAAAGTTGTTTTTGTCTCATTGGAAATTTGATGTTAAATCTCAACTGAACTTGTTCTCCTCCAGTGATTGTGGTATAGCAGAGAAGTTATGCTTTAATGTGAACCTTTCTTGACAATTAACCCTTTTATTTTATTGTTTTGAATTATAATGTTAGGCTATACTCTGCTTGATTTGGACCATTTTATTGGTGGCAGTGGACACCTTTATTTTTATTTGTTATTGTGCATCTAAAGTTTTGGATTGTAATTATTAATCCAAGTGCACATTTGTTATTTGAACGAAATGTACACTGAAGTTTTCAGCTCTAGCAAGTGATCATATTGTTTTTGGTACTATTTGTGATGGAGTTTCTGTTCTCACACTTGAGTTAATTATAATTTGACTCTCCAATAAATTATATTTCTTTTTCTTTGAATGGTTGTTGGTGACTTTGTATTAACAAGTAATTGAAAATTAATATAGGTGGCGTTTGGTAATATTTTTTTAATCAGTTTTTTATTTTTAAAAGTAGAAAAGTGAATTTTTTTTTTTCAAAAACATGTTCTATAAAACTGTTTTTACTTTTCAATTTTATAATTAGAAATCAAAATTTTAAAAACAAAAAAAATCACTTTCAATATTTTTTTAAACAGTTTCTTTTCTTAATTAATCTTTTGGATTACGACCAGACCTAGACCCAAATCTCCTCCCCACGGCCCTGGTGCTGAACTCGGCTTTTGACGTGAACCCGAATCCGACCCCGGACAGACCCGACTTAAATAAAATCAAAAAATAAAAATAAAAATAAATTTTACAGAACACACTTTTGTTTTCTGTTTTTATAATTGAAAAACAAAAGTGGTTACAGAATGCATTTTTGTTTTTCAAAAATAAATTTTTTTTTTTAAAAAAAAAAAATTCTTTCATTTTGTGATTAAAAAATTAAAAAACAAAAGTATTAGCAAACGGCACCATAGTATGCAATATGCTTATTTTTATGCTATAGAAAAAAATAACCAATCAATGCAAAATGTTGTTTAATTTTTGGTGTAACAATGTATTATAATTATGCCTGTATTAATATTTTAATTTTACTGGTTAAATAATACTTTAGATAACAATGTACATATTATAATTTTATATATACAATTATATTTTACTTACCAAATACAATGATATACAATTTACTTTTATAAAACACATCGTTCATATAATTATACATTTAGTTATCAACATCTAAAAATAAAAAATACAAAAGCCTTAAATAAAACTAATATTTACGTGCCAACTTAACTAGTATATTTATATATAAGAAAAATATAATTTAAATTAAACTAATCAAAACTTTTTACATATAATTCTTTTCTCTTTCATGTTTTATTTGTTTATTTTAATTTATTGTTGGAGATATAAAACAATAATAATTTGTTTTATTGAATTTGTTGTTGGATATGTGAAAATAATTTATATTTTAATAAATATTAAAAAAGTTACCAATCCACAACAAATCCAAGAGAAATTAAAAGGGAGTTTTAAGTTTTCGGTGTAAGAATGGTGTGTAAAGACATTGCTAGTGGATTGCTTCACCTCTAGACCAAGTCCCGTGGACTAATCCAAGAGAAATTTTGGGCCAAACCACATAAAAATGAATGTCATTTTCTTTAGTTTTTGCACTTAAGTTTTGTTTGATTAAAATCTAAATATTGTTAATATAATTAAATGGGTAAAGAGTTTATGTAACTAATCATTCTTTCAGTTTTATTTGTAATATGAATGCTCTCGTAGTCTCATATAATACATTTGAAAATGAATAGCTCTTAAGTTTATTAATATGAATTATTGTTCTCGTGGTACAACTACATGTATCATATTCGAATTGGATAGGATAGTGTGTGAGAAAGTAGGACAGAAGCGGAATCTTTCACCACTTAATTCCATATAAAATTTAGAATTTTGTTTATTTCATGTAATAATATTTTGGTGTAGTAGACTTTCCTTCCCAAAGCACAAATTTATGTTATGGCAGGCTGCTATCAATGAGCACTTGCTCAGTAGAGATCAGCTGAGTAGTTGGCTGACTGTGATTGAGTCCCAAATGTGCCCGGTTTGTGAGAACCAAAGGGAGTCGTAATCATTTATTCCTTGATTGTGAGTTCTCTACTAGAGTAGTGCAGTGAGTTCATGGTTTCTCGGACTGGATTACCAGCTGATGCACTTCTGTATTATCATCTCAGCTGTAGGCACGGCGGTTGTCAACTGGGTTTGGTTGAGTAGGAACTTTTGTGTTTGAGGGAGTGCTAGTAGAGTTTGTTGATAGCCAAATCAAAAGGGCTTCAAAGGCCAAAATTATGTTCATAAAGTCTAGATGCCTAGTAACAAAGAAAAAAATGCGTTTGATGTAATTCTGTTTTCTACTTTTTAGTAGTGTGTTTGTAAGGTTTGGTTGTGAGCAATAAAAAAAATTCTCTTGAGCAAAAATAATATTCATGTTAGAATCTTCATCTCAACGAGATAGCAAAGGAAACAAAGAAATTCCACAGTTGAATTTTCTTAAATTAGAAGTAACACATTTATGGCAAAAAAAAGTTGGAATAAGTGGGTATGTAGATACCAGTACATTGATGAACAAGAACCAATTTTTTTGATTTCTTGAGACACCCGTATGTAGCCCCTATTTTTTTTTCTTTACTTTCTCTTAAGACAAAAGGGAATAATAAATAATCCAATGTTTGTCCTAAATTACAGAATCTAACAACAAAACAAAGCAAAACCCTAGAAAGACCCCACAGAAACAAAAATAAAAGAATTGATAAAACAAATAGCAATGTATATCATCTCCCCCAAGCCCGCTTTATCTACACCCCCATACTATATTATATTATATATAATTAAACCCCACAAAAATTTCTTAGTCCCTCCCATCTGGAATGGAGTGAAACATCTCAAAGTTGATCGAGGAACGATTCGCTTCTGCAACACAAGAATGAAGAACAGAGACCGGAACAAACCTAAACTTTAATTTTTATTTTAATGTTGTATCCTAATCACAGTTTAGACCACAGATTTCTAAGACAGGGCCATCTTTTGAAACAAATGGATTTATTCTCACCCACATGAGAGTTAAGATTGAGGCCAGAAGAATGGACCAGACCACAATAATTGTGGGTATTCTGTCTTGTTTCCCAAGCATACCTTTGAGGAAGGGGTACAAGTGGATGATGACCCAGAGAGCAAAAAATAGCCTACCAAAGAGTGGACCCCATGAATCATAACCATTATTGATGGCATCAGAAATCCCAACCACAACACCAACTAGATTTATTATCAACAGCGTTATGGGAGGGATCAAGAGTGATGTCCACTTGAAAATGTACAGCTCTGAGAACTCTCCATCGTCAGCAGCCTTTGAGGTGACCGTGAAGTTTGTGTTGACACCAGCCAAAACTTTGAGCAGACCCTGGAAAAGAGCGAAGAGATGTGATGAGACACCTCCGATAACCCAGAACTGCTCATTTCTCCACCAATCATCAATCCTGACTCCACCCCATTGCATCTCAAGGATACCAGTTGCTGCTATAGATATGAAGAGAGCCATGAAAAGAATACTTGCATAGTTGCTGATCTGCAAATTTGTATAAAGAGCACATATTAGAATACATTGTAGCATATATTGTCCATCAGAAGTTTCAAGGGTGAATTGATAAGATGCAGCACAAATGCACAAACACTTGAGTTTTCAAGAAAGAACTTGATTTAGACTTTAGTAAACATATATTTGTATATACCAGCAAAACTTATCACAAGCTAATGTACAAATAAAAATCTTGACCAAGTGAGGAAGAAAGGAAGTATAATGGGGGAGTTACCTCGGGGACAATAAATTTCCCAGTGAGTAGACAGATGGCAGGCAAAGAACAATAGACAAGCAAGGGAAGGGAGGTCCAAGGATATACAACGGAGTTTATATAAGAGAAGCGTTCCAACCATTTTAACCCACCCCCATAGCCATACCAAATTGGACAATGTTTACTCAAGAAGATTTCAACTGATCCAAGTGCCCAACGAAGAACTTGGTGCAAACGATCTGAGAGGTTAATAGGAGCTGAACCCTTGAATGCGGGTCTTTTGGGCATGCAGTATACAGATCGCCAGCCATGGCAATGCATTTTGAATCCAGTCAGAATATCCTCAGTAACCGAACCATATATCCATCCAACCTGTTTTAATTTAGAAGTTCAGATAGATGTCAATAAGGTGACTTAAGAGAGTGAAAATAACTTCATAATATACATTACAATTTCACTTACTTCTTTTCCCCATTCTGTTTTATCCTCGTAGCCACAGCTGATGACTTGAAGGGCTTCTTTTAGAAGAGATGCAGGGCTAACATTCTGAGGAACTCCACCATTCTCTAGAATTGCAGATGCAATGAACACTGGAGACTGCCCAAACTTCTTCTCCAATGTCACTTGCGACATATTGGATGCCTTTTCAGGATTCAATTCTGCAATAACAATGCAGTGTATTATCAGATCAAGTGTTCAATTAAAAATAATACACGCACACATATACTTCATTACCGAAACTTGCTAATCTTTACCTGTGATTCCCTCTTCAATATTTTCAAGTGCATGAATCTGCTTGGATGCTTCCCTATGTTTTGGTTTCTTTTTCTCTTTCTTTGTTTTAGCGTTCTTTTTCTTTCTAGAACCAAAACACAGGCAACACCATCTTGGCCAACAATTGCAGGTCCTGCTTGGCCGCTTCTTTTTGGTAGGTGCATCGTACCCATAAAGTGCTTGCCTTCTGAAAACACACCCAGTTCCGACGTATATTGGTCCTTGTATACCATCTAATCCTTTCATGTTGATCTGTTTAGCGAATTAAAAAAGGGTTTAAACAACACTAAAGATGGGTAAAAAAAAGTCAAATTACGAATTACACTAAAGCAACCCACATACATCAAAGAACACGACATTCCGATTTGAGTATCTATCATGACGATCAATCCCATCAAATCTTTGAGGGAATTGGACATAGCAGACTTTCTTTCCTGATGTAGGGTCCATCATGAAGCACATTGCTTCTCTAAGTGCCTTGCTGTTGTTGATGTAGTGATCACAATCAACATTGAGTAGGTAAGGAGCATTTGAAATAACTGCTGAAACTCTCATCTACAAAATAAATTCAAGTTAGCATAAGACAGAATATTTAGGAAAAAAAAAAGGTGATGGTCTCTGTATACATAAATATATAAATTCAGCTCACCAAAGCATTCATGGCACCAGCCTTTTTGTGGTGATCAAAGCCAGGTCTCTTCTCACGAGAAACATAAACTAAACGAGGTAACTCATTTCCTTCAAGATCACGGACACCATTATTACCAAGGAAGACCTGTACACGAACACTTTCTTAAATTAATGCTTAAAAATAACAATAGCATGAAATGGAACAGGGCCAGCTGATGTGACATTATGATAGGCCATTTAATTTGCAACAAAACAGCAAAACTGATATTTAGTAGGCACAAACTAGGAAAACATTGCAGAAAAATAAAATTCTGTCTTCTCTTTCTTCAGCTTAAAATACTAACAAATTTATAAGAACCCACCTATTTGATTAATGAATGTACCTAGGAAAACTATAATAAACAAGGACAAAGTGATAAATATCCAATAGACGAAAAGTTTCCCCACCTGAATCATGCCAGGATGATCGCGCACATTGTTCCCAGGCCATGGAGACCCATCCTGCATTGTCCATCCGTCCTCAGGAACCTTTTGTGCAGTGGATACTAATGCATTTATTCTGACTTTAAATTCTTCATAATCTCTCTGCCAAACAAATACAGAAAAGAAAAAAAAATACTGTCAATTTATGGAGGATTCAACAGCATTTTACAACTAATCCAAAAAACTGTGGCTGGAAAATTGTTGAGAGACAGATAATAAGTTTGATATATAAAATGTTAATGAAGTCAAATCAATTCAGTTACATGGAAATCAAATAAAGCCACAAACCTTCATTGCACGTCTTTCCCTAACAAATGCCGGTTGAACTTTATCTTTCAGATAGTCCATTTTCTGAGAGAAATACCATTCTGGGGCCCTAGGCTCAATACTATATTTCTTACAGAATGGAACCCATTTTCTAGCAAATTCTGATGTCTCAGAGAGTGCTTCAAAAGTAAGCATGGCAGCACCATCATCAGAGACATAGCATGCAACCTTATCAACTGGATAATCAACAGCAAGAATGGATAAAACTGTGTTTGCAGTGATGAGGGGAGGTTCTTTCAGAGGGTCCACCGTACTAACAAATACATCTATATTAGCCAACTCAGATGGCTTTCCTTCTTTTTCATATCTGCAAGTATCAAAAGTAAATGGTCAGACATCCAAAAAAAAAATCGTTGAACTTCATGGAAAATGATAAATTTAATCCAGAAAGAGATTAAAATTGTAAGTACATCCATAAACAGCACTAGACAAGGCTAACATAATATTTACCTCAGTGATAAACGATCAAGGTATGTTTCTCGATGTATGGGATACCATTTGGGAAATTGATCAAGAATCCATGAAACACCAAACCATATTTCACATATAACTGATGTCAACCATAGGCCATATGCATCATTAACAGGATGTAGAAGTCTATAATGAAAAAATAGGCCAAGAATTGCAAGACGGAGAACTATGAGCAATCTGTACGGGCTTATCTTGCTAGAAGAGATTGGCTTCTTCCTTGACAGTGGCTGTCTGCCTTCATCCATCCTAATTACATTAATGAAAATTTTGTTAAATAAACAAAAGAATAAAGTATGCAAGAGATAGGTTATAAGCAAAGTTTTATAGAAGCACTCACATTGGTAACTCCGGATCATCTAGCTCATCTCCAAAGTCTCCGCCACCATTGCCTCCGTGATGCTTTACTACTTGAAGCTTATCATTCTGCTTCTTTTTCCAATCTTCCATCCGATCTTTCCAGGCTACACTTCCATATCCATATACTGCAATATCTTTCTTTGGAACCATCGGTCTGGGTTGCACTGCAATATTGCACTTATAAATAATCTAATACCGATGCTTAAAACAAAAAACCTTGAAATATTGTTGAAGTCAATATGTACCAAACAAAATTTGACTTACAAGGTGTGGATGAATCAGAATAAGGCATTGGATGGACTCTGTTTCCATGACCCATAAATGGTGGTACAATTAGAGCATGACGATCAGAAGAAATCTCGGAATCCTGAAAGGATATAAGAGGCACAATGTAAGGAGCTAATAGCAATGCAACTCATTTGTATTGGCAATACTACAAAAATAAATTGAATATCAACTTACCTCCTCGCCATATGTCAAGAGAGGGATTTCAGAACCAGGGGGAGAGGATTCACGTTCCGGGATTGCAGAAGAATGATATTGTGAACCATAGCGAGAAGGGGGCATTCCTTCAGTGACTTGATGTGGGAAGGCATCATAGTTTCCATACTCAAATTCATTGTCAATATCATCAATATCATCTTCTTCTTCATCACCCTCAACACGAGGGCTACCTGCAAGTCATATTACCAATTAGAAAAGCTTTCGAGATCAAACAGCAATTCCAAAGATAAGCAACTAGAAATAAAAGCCTTACCTTTAAGACGTTTATATCTGGTTTTACACTGGGGGCAAGCTTGGTTTCCTTCTCTTCTTTCATACTCATAGCAGGGCCTACAAACAGGGAATGCACATTCATTGCAAGCAACAAATAGCTCTCCATCCACTGTAATCTCTATGTCATCTCCACAAATATGACATTTTTGCCCACTCAATTCTTGCACAGACTTTATCTGTAATGACAGAGTAATATTGGTGAGTGCTCAAGAAAAATGACATTTTCCATCCCAATTGTTCTCAATTTTTTAAAACAGAAAAACTTATGTAAATTTCAGCTAATTATAATAAATAATAAACACAGTGTTCACGAAGAAAGCAGAAACACGTGAGCAGAGAACATTGTTTCTCCCCCCAAAATTTTCATCTTTGTTAACCAGAATCAATCCTCTCATTCCTATAACTTTCCTCCAAATTAATCATCATGCAAAATCACTGTCTATGGAATCGTTAACTCAAATGGTTAAATTATTTCAACAAGCTCGATGCATACAAGTGCTTTCACAATCTGCCGACACTAATTTTCCACTCATCCCTTTAGTGTGAGCACAAGTAAAGAACTAAGTCAGCATTATCATCTTGATTTCTTGTCTCTTCCACCTAGATCCAAGTAGATCTTGAGAAATAACATGCTCAAAATGTCTTGTAGTAAAACTTACTGTATAATTCCATTACAATTTTCAGCAAATGCAAAACTAAACACAGCTAGCTGAACTTCTAATATGATAATTTTTCCAGAAACTTAGGAGAGTAAAGGAGAAGAAACGCTTAAGGAAGGGTAGAACTCTGAAACTCCTGACTCAAACCACTAAAACCAAGCAACATTTGAAAAGAAACAAAGCATTTAGTTACAGAAAAAAAAAAGGTCCCTTTTAAGCAAAACCACGGAATAAACAATGACTGATACAACAAATAACCATTGAACTAGAAAACAAAAACCCACAAACTAAAATCCCCAAAATTCCAACATCACTCAAAACCCATGTCCAAATTTAAAATCCGCAGCACTTCCAAAAGTGCTAAAGCATAATACAACATGAAGGAGCAAATGGGTATTACCCCAAATTAAAAAAATTAGTCCAAGTGAGGTGATTTCAAAGCCTCTTACCCGTGCATTTTCATCCGCATTGATCAACACAAACTCGTTCCTATTGTGAGACCCAGCAACAAGTCTACCCGTGGCCATAACTCGCCAAAGATAAACTTTTCTCCAAATCTACAAGGGAAGCTTCTTCAAATCAAGGAAACCCAACTCAAAATCCGATCTTTAACGAGTCTGAAGGCCTCAACTCGTCTAAAGATCCATGTTCTCGCTTTAGACCAGTCTGTTCAATACCCATGAAAGGGCATCCAAACCCCACATAGAAGCAAAGAAAAGAAAAAACCAAAATGTATGGGGGGAAAATGTAGTGTTAAAAATAAATTATTACATATAAGAAAAGAAGAGAAGAGTAGTAGTAGAAGGCGTGCTAGTAAATTGATTCCTTCACAAGCCAAATCTCATCTGTAACCTGGCTGGTCCTTATTGTGGTCATAAAACTACGACGCGTAAGAGAGAAGGAGATGAAGAAGAGAAGAGAGAGAGAAAGAGAGAAACAAAGAGACAGACACAGAGGGTGGATAGATAGATAGATAGACAGATCGAGAACATAAAATAATAATAATAATATTTATTAATTAATATGTAAATAAATAATAAAAAAAAAATAACTATTATTATTATTATGTAAAAAATAAAAATAATCAAAAAGGAAGGTGGGTGGGGCCAGTACACATGGTGGTGGCGCTGAGCTGTGCCCCCACCGGAGTTGGTAAGTCAAGAAAATTACAAAAGCTCTTATAGGGTGAAAATAATGAAAATGGAAAAATGAGATTTCTTTACTTTTATCTTCCCCATCTTTCCATAATATATTTTTCTTAAAACAAATGCATCATTTTATTTATTTCCCTTTTAACTTCCTTAAATGGGTACTATTTTACTAATAGGTAAAATTTATTGTGTGTGAATGAGTCACTAACGTTAGGGTTTCTTTTTTTTTTTTTCTTTATGGATTTTGGAACTTTGTGTCGTTTGTCTATAAAAAAAGTCGGTCGTATGTGTAATTTGCATATGTATTTGTTGAGTGTAATACACATAATAATACATAAATATATATAAGAAGTAAAAATAAAATAAATAAATGAATAATAATAAAAATACCTAGGAAGTAGGATCTGCTCACGCGGCGTAGATTATGTCCTTAGTCCTTTCTCTCTTTCTTTCTGTGGTGTTTTTCCTCTGTCTTTAAGGTATCACTACGACTACGCGTTTTCACCTTCTTTTTTTAATTTTATTTAATTTTTCTTAAACTAGCTGTAGTACCAAAAATGAATAAAAATAAAAACAAACTATTTTTGTTTTTTCAAGTTTAACCCTAGCCTATTATTGAAAAAAAAAAAAAAGTTTAACCTAGCTACTTATCTTCTGTTTATGTATGCATGACTTCTGAGTTATTCGTTTTTATCTGTACGGGCAGCATTTTGACTGGTGAGATTCTTCAATTGTCAGTCATTGAAAATTAATTTGTGCTTAATTGTTTTGGTAAAAATGGCAGTTAGTAATATACTTATTGTTTTTTCAGTTAAAAAAAAAATACTAATTGTTTTGTTGGACACTTTGGTGCTTACCCATTTAATGGCAAGAGTGTGTGAGAGTTGGACCATTTTGATTATGATTTTTGGGTGTCTTTCTCCAAGACATATTTTTTCTTTCTATTTTACTAGAAATTTTATACTTACAAATGCAAAACTATGCCGACAATATATATTTTTTTTTGAAATGGCTATGCCGACAATATTGAGAGAATATTTTTTTTCCATTCAATATAATATTTAATGAAAATGTATTTACAAAGGCAGTCATTTACCCGTTCAGTTTCTCAAATATGAAATAAATGAAAATCGTAGATAAAAATATGTAAACTTTTATTGTGTTTCACAGCAAAAATACACTTCTACAGTTAACATAAAATGAGGAGAGAATGAGCTTTTCAATTATTGTGTTACAAGACCACTGTATTTTATCCGATTTTGTTGGGTGGTGGTTGTGGCACTATGATTTTTGTAGTAGACTTGATTTCATTTACGGAATTTTAGCATTGTTCTGGTGGACAGTTGTTCTTGGTGCTTTCTCTTGGCCAATATAGCTCCCTATCTTCCTAGTTAAAAATGTGAATTTGGTCTAATTTATCTATTAATAAAAATATTTATTTTTTATTAAAGAATAAAAATAAGTAAACGTGAATGAGACAAGAATATAATAAGTTAAAATTTGACGCGCGGATCTTTTCCCTAGCCATCAGTTTTTGAATTTTGTAATGATATTTTGATCCGTGTTTATGGAAATGTTTCGTTGAGAAAAAAAAATCTCTTTATTTATATACATAAAAGAGCTCCAAAGCAACTTATTTAGGGGCAAATGAAATAGGCTTAAAAACAACACTGCGATGTATTGCCGAGAGCTTTAATTTTTTCTTCTTCTTGAAGTTTTCCTCCAGGACGGCCTCTGGTACAGTAACTGTAAGAGAGTTCTCTATCTCGGTGCTCCCTCAGCCATATTCACTCCATTTCCCGACATTTCTAGCTTTTCCTTCCCTGATCTTCCCCATGTCAACCCTAATGATTGCAAATAGCCCCCGTATCCCCCGCGCTCAGCATCTATTTAATGTAATCTCTCTCTCCCAGTTGCATTTAATTCTGACGGCACCCTTTTTTGGGCATTTAATGCTCGATCAGACCCTCCCTCTTCTCTATCTCTCAATACTCCCACTACAATCCACCCAAACCATCCTTTCCATCTTCTCAAGCATTTACTTCTGGGTAATCATTTCCCCTCCGCCTCTGCATCTCGCTATTCCAGGAATCGAAGCGATGTCTCCCAACTCATCTCACCGCCTGACGCACCCATCCATCTCCAGGTATCTCCCTCGCTCCTTTTCTCTCCTTTTTCTCTATTTATTCCTGATTTGCCTCAACTGTTTGCCACCTCCTACCAACCTCAGTTCAGATACTTCCCAGACTCTCTCCCTTGATTCAATGGCCTCTTCCTCCTCTTCTCCCAATGTTCTCACCCCTCTCTCTGAAGAAGAAAGCCTCATCCATGATTTCGACCACATCTCTATCTCTTCCTCGTCTGACCCAAATGCCTTCTGCCTCATCTTCAAGCTTCTCTCCCCCAGAACTGCTAAGCCTGCTTGGATCGAAAAGGCCATGTCTGAGGCATGGACCCTTCGTTTCCCAACCAAAATCTCTGAGTATCACTCTGGCCTTTTTCTGGCCACATTCCAATGCGATGGGGATCGCCGTCGCGTCCTCGAAGAGCAACCCTGGCACTTTGACAAATTTCTCATAGTGTTCACTCACCCTGATGTTTCCCTAACCCCCACCCCTGAAAGTATCAGATACACCCCATTCTGGATTCAAGCCCACCGTATCCCCTTCGGTCGCAGAAGTCTCCAGTTGGCCCAGTTCATAGCTGATGAACTGGGGGACCTTATTGAAATCTACCCTCTCTCTCTGCTTGAGAACTCTGGCCCGTTCCTTAGGATCAGAGTCTTGCTTGACATTACCAAGCCTCTGCGCCGAGGTATGACTATCCGTTTTAGGTCCATCCATGAACCCAGATGGATAAGCTTCAAATACGAAAGCCTCCCAAATTTCTGTTACTTCTGTGGTCGTCTGGATCACACTTACAACAAATGTTCTCGTTACCTTCTCCGCTGTGACAATTTTCCTTCCCCTCCACTTCTTGAATACACTGACTCGCTTCGTGCTTCGGCTCAACCCCAACTCAAAAAGAATCCTTTTGACATCTCCAATGCTACTCCGCTTGAAGAGCTTATCCCTCCTCCTGCCTCTCCGGCTCACAGTCTCCAGCATGCGGTTGACCAATTTCTTCGAGTCCATTCCCCACCTCACTCCACCAACATTGTTACGTCCACAAGCATTTCCCCAAATTACGCCCCCCCTCAGTCAACCCACCAAGCCGCTCCAACCCCAATCATGACCACGTCCACCATCTCCCACACTGCCAAAGGGAAAGGCATTGCTGTCCCTGTCTCTGAACCACCTATATCCAGGCCCCCGGGCATTGTTATCCAAGAATCTTCCACAAGATCTTCTCCCACTTCCTCAGTGGGAACCCGTAAGCACTTCACTAGGCAATCCACTCAAGTTGGGGACTCTGTCAGGAGTATGCTCAAGCGTGCTCGTGCAGCTCCTGGTGATGATGCTGTGGTCCCTTCCGTTTCTGATGATGAACCAACGGCGGGTGTCGCTACGCGACCCCGCCGAGAAAAATGAATCTCTGCAGTTGGAACGCTCGAGGTTTAGGGAGTTCTCGAGCGTTCCGTCACCTCTCCCTTCTGGTTAAGCAACACCAGCCTACCCTGCTTTTTGTTATGGAAACCAAGCTGCCTGCAAACCGGGGACTCAACCTGAAGTATAAGCTTCATTTTGATAATGTTTTTGAAGTTCCTAGGAATGGGTTAGGGGGGGGTCTTTTGCTTTTTTGGAAAAATTGTATTGATGTAACCGTGGTTTCTTACTCCCTTAATCATATAGACTGTTATATAAATAATTCTAATGATATCAACTGGCACTTCACTGGTTTCTATGGTTCTCCTTATGTTCATTCAAAAATTTTTACTTGGACATTGCTTAATCGTTTATTTGATACTGCCCCTTTATTACCGTGGTTAGTAATTGGAGATTTTAATGATTATTTATCCCTCAATGATCGCAATTCTGCCACCCCTCCTCCCCCTCATGCTATGCACCAATTTCACTCCTTCCTTCATTCACGTAATTTAAATCCTCTTCCATGCACGGGCAACAAATTCACTTGGCGTCATGGTTCCATTCTGGAACGTTTAGACTGGTGTACTATTACCCCTTCATGGAAAGCTCTTTTCCCCCATGCTTCGCTCGCCCATTTGGGCTTTTATGGCTCTGATCACAGGGCCCTTAAACTCCAATTGGAAGACTCCTCCTTCAGAAACCTCCATCACTCTCGCTTCCACCTTGAAAACTATCTCCTTAATGATCCCTCATTCTCAGCCTTGGTCCGAAACTCTTGGTCCACTCATTCATCCCCTTCCTCACTCCCTCTTCAGCATTTCCTCAACAAACAATCTTCTTGCCTCTCTACTATTAAGGCTTGGCAATCTTCACAACCCTCCCTTAAGCACCAAATTTCCCGAACTCAAGCTGATCTTGACCGGTTATTAAATAACAATCACTCAGCTCACCTTTATAACCAGCAAATATCTCATCTCCAATCTGAACTTAATAGACTTCTCCTAAAAGATGAAATATACTGGAAACAAAGATCAAGGGCTGCTTGGCTTCGGGCTGGAGACAAGAATACCCGTTTTTTCCACCAAAAAGCCTCTAATCGAAAACGCAACAATTACATTCGGTCTCTCACTCTTCCTGATGGTTCCCTCATTCATGACTCTCAAACCATTTGTGCCCAATTTCTTTCCTTTTACACTGATCTCTTTACCTCTCAAGGAACCTCCCCTTCCGCCATCTCTTCCATTCTCCAGGGGGTCACCAAGTCTCTTTCCTCTGCTCAATCTGCTTTTCTTGCTGAACCTTTCACTGCCGAGGAGATTAAAACTGCCATGTTTAGCCTTTCTGGAGACAAATCTCCAGGCCCAGATGGCCTAAACTCTTTTTTCTATCAGAAAAATTGGGACATTATTGGTCATGATCTCACTCAGGGTCTTCTCCACATCCTTAATAATCATGCTGATTTTTCTCAAATCAATAACACTATATTGGTCCTTATCCCTAAAAAGAAAAATCCCAAAAGCGTCCGTGATTTTCGTCCGATCAGTCTCTGCAACACTTTGTATAAGTGCCTCTCTAAGGTTTTGGCTAATCGTCTTAAACTCGTTCTACACTCTATTATTAGTCATAACCAAAGTGCTTTCCTCTCTGGGAGGCAAATCACGGATAATATTGTAATTGCCAATGAGCTTATTCATGCCATTCACTCTAGAAAGCATGGCAAAATGGGATGGGCTGCGATCAAATTGGATATGGAAAAAGCCTTCGACCGTGTTGAATGGTCCTTTATTTCTCACTTCCTTCACCATATTGGTACCCCCCCTACTTTCACTTCCCTCATCCATAAGTGTCTCTCCACTGTCACCTATCAACTGTCCCTAAATGGTCAGTTATCCTCGGTGTTTTCCTCCTCGCGAGGCATTCGTCAAGGTGACCCTCTTTCACCTTATCTATTCTTAATTGTGGCTGAAGGATTGTCTGCTGCCATTCGCCTTCATGAAGAAGCCAATCTCCTTTCAGGTATTAAAATTTGCCGCGGGGCTCCCATTTTCTCCCACCTTCTCTTTGCTGACGACAGTATGGTTTATGCCCCTGTTTCTTCTCAATCCTCGGAGGCTATAAACCACATTTTACTTCTTTATCATGAAGCCTCGGGTCAATCTGTTAACAGGGAAAAGTCTTCCATCCTCTTCTCACCTAACACTCCTTCTGATTCTCAAACACATTTTCGATCTTCATTGTTACTCCAGGGTGAAGGGTTTATTAGTAAATATCTTGGGGTCCCTCACTGTATAGGTAGAGTCAAGAACTCTGTTTTTCACTATCTTATTCAAAAAACTTCCTCTAAACTTAGTTCTTGGAATGAAAAACTCTTCTCCCGTGCTGGCAAAGAAGTTCTCATTAAATCAGTCATCCAAGCTATCCCTTCTTTTGCCATGTCATGTTTCAGACTTCCAAAATCCACCTGTGCCTCAATTCAAAGCTTAACAGCTAAATTCTGGTGGGGCTCCTCTTCGAATAAACAAAAAATTCACTGGAAAAATTGGTCTGCCCTCTCGGCGTCTAAGTTTTTTGGGGGCTTGGGTTTTCGTTCTCTTACTTCTCATAATCAAGCTCTTCTAGCCAAGCAGGCTTGGCGGATTTGGTCCAATCCTGACTCCCAGTTACATTCTCTGCTCAAGGCGCGTTATTTTAAACACTCCGACATTCTCCATGCCCCTAAAGGTCATAACCCTTCTTTTACCTGGCGAAGCCTCCTTTGGGGCACCCAACTTCTCAATCAGGGCCTTACTTGGAAAATCTCATCTGGTAATGATGTACCTATCTCAGCCCCAAACTGGATCCCCCACATTTCACATCCAACTTTATTACATCCCCTTCATCCCTCCTCTTCCACTGTCTCCTTTTTTATTACTCATGATCGCACCTGGGATATTGATAAGTTGTACCATTATTTCCCATCTTATCAGGCTGAGGCTATTCTTACCATTCCTTTGGATATTGGACCTTCAGACACCCTCATCTGGGGATTGCATCCTTCTGGCTCATTCACGGTTAATTCTGCTTATCATTTAGCTCAGTCCAAGGTCCTCAATCCCTCTCCTTCAACTTCCAACCCTAACCCTTATAAGGATTGGTGGAAAACTCTTTGGACCTTGAAAATCCCTCCTAAAATTAAACACTTCACTTGGAAAGCCTTCAACCACCTTCTCCCATGTTCCTTAAACCTGTTTCTTAAACATTCTATCCCTTCTCCTGCTTGTTCTTTTTGTGGGGCGGAAGCAGAATCAGTTTCTCATGCTCTCCTTTACTGTACCAAAGTTAAACAAATTTGGCATTATACCATCTTTAAGCAGTTTTTTCAAGACCATTCCAGGCTTGATATTAAAGACTTCTATCTTCTCAGCCTTTGCCAGCTTCCCAAAGACCAAATTCCCTTGTTTCTTGGTATAATCTGGCAAATTTGGAACATCAGAAATGCCTGCCTCTTTCAAAAACACTCCCCTCAGGCTAATGTTCAAGAATCAGTTGTAAGTTTTTTGCAGGAATACCAGGAAGCCCAAGCCATCCCCTCTACCTCCCACCACTCGGTCACTCACTGCTCTGCAGTATTGGATCAAGTTTTGACCCCAACTACCACGGCACTTTTTGTTGATGCTGCACTTAATACTCATAACCCTGCCACTGGTTTTGGATTGGTTTTTATGCAGGGTCTCTCTCAAGTCCATCAGTCTACAAAGATTTTCAGGCCTGGAGCGTCTTCCCCCCTTTTTGCAGAAGCTCAAGCTCTCTATGAAGGTCTGAAGTGGTGTATTGCTTCCAATTTGCAACCTCGGTTTGTCTTCTCAGACTGCCTCAACCTCATTACCAAGGTGAATGGTAATTGGCAAGATAATTCTTCTTTGTCCTCTCTAGTTCAAAGGATCAGAACCTTCCTCTCTAGTTTCCCTGAAGCAACTTTGATGCATGTCCAGCGCCAGCACAATGACAAGGCTCATTCCCTCGCAAAGCTTGCTCTTAGGTTGAGAGATGAAGACTAGGCGGTTTCTCTTACCTCCTTTAGGCTGTGTTGCACTCCTCCCGGTTTCTTTTTAATCAGCCTCTTGTTATTTCAAAAAAAAAAAAAAAAAAAAAAAAGAATATAATAAAACAACAGTTAATGTACCTTATAAAATATTCATAATATGAAAATTCATAGCTCTAAAAGAACTATATACACACTGATGGAGAATATCTATAGTGGGAGGCAAATTGTGAAGAAAAGGAAAATCGAAGGGAGTAAATAAAAAATAACTATTTTATATTTGTTATCATGTTTTTGGGAACATAACAGTGTAAATTTTTAGTGAAAATTCCACCCTATACTTTTTTTGATAACCCATTTTATTTTTACTTTTTTTTTTCTATATATTTAATTTATACTTTCTTTTAATTGTTATATCCCGATTATACCTTTATATAATAAAAAAAAAAACCTTCCTCACCTCCTGAACACTACCCTTATGTGAGGGTATAATCAGTAATGGACTTATAAAAAATGGTACATTTCAATTGAATTCAAAATGAGTAGGGATGCATATTTCCCCCGGGGATGTGGCCCCGCGGGGACCCGCCCCTAATGAGGCGGGGATTTCCCGTCTAAATGGGGAACGGGGCGGGGACGGAGATTACTTTTTGTCCCCGAATGTTAAACGGGGCGATCCTCGTCCCGACGGGGACCCGATTAGTATTTTATCTTATATTTCTAGTAATATTTTATAATTTATAATTTATGTTTATATTTTTTTTAGTATATTAGTATCTTTTTTATGAATTTTATGTTGTGTTTGGATAATAATTAGTTTATTAAATAATAATTAATGTGTAATATTTTAATTCTTATATATTTTAATATTTTTGTATATTAAAAATTTTATTATAAACTTTATTTTTCTATTAGGGGATTCCTCCCCCCGTCCCCGACCCCATTAGGGGATTCTCCGCCCCATCCCCGATGGGGAATAAACGGGGATGGGGACGGGGGGAGCACTCCCCGCCAATTCCCCGCCCTATGTGCATCCCTAAAAATGAGGCTATTTTTAGTTAATTGATGAAAAAAAAAACATGTATATTTTAACTTACTCCAAATTCATAGCGTTTCACATTAGCTTACGGGCCTATTTACTAAGCCCAAATAATTCAATGGCTCAGTTAGTGAGCAAAGCTAGACTAAGATATAGTTCAACCACGACTCTATCACAACAATTAAGTCAAACCTATAGATGCGAAAGGTTGATGCTTATTCAAATTATCATGTATCCAAGGAAATACATAAAATTACATTGTATATCCACTTTACTTTACATGTTTTAATTTTTACCTTCATTTCTATATTTTTTTAAAATATACCCACTTTTATAGATAATGTCTCCATTATACCCTTAGATCAATGCAAATTATGTGTTAAACTAAAGTAGAGAGTGAGGGTGTATTGGGAAACTCACTCATAAAAGTGGGTATATTTGAAATATAATCTAAAGGTATTTTTGATTAATAGATACAAAAAAAGGTATTTCTCAACTTATCCTAAGGAAATACATACAGAGACCCTCAAGGGTCATCCAGAAAGAGTAGTTCAAAAGGTGTTGCGGAGCGCCGACCATTTGGAAACAATCATACATTGTATGCCCCAAATAAGAATTCGAAGAAACTAGGGGTCTGTCTCATGTGTCAAACATTAGAAAGGCTCGCAGCAAAAAAGAATATCACACTTTTTGTCCAACGCCATGATTTTGACATCCCACGCCCAGCAGTCAACATCAAGTGATACGCACTCGTACGGACAACAGTCACAAACTGAATTGCGCCTCACCTACTGTTGATCTCATTTTTAGTCAATGACACGGTGTCAGTAAAATGATGATATAAGTGATTAAGTAATAGGAGTGTTCATCAAACCGCTCAAACCGTCTGCACTGCAAAAAAAAATGCGGCTTGAAATTCTTTGCGGTGCGGTCGTGGTTTGAATTTTTCCTAAACCGCGCGGTATGGGGCGGTGCAGTTTGCGGTTTTGAATTATTAATATGCGGTTCAAATCGCGGCGCACTGCATATTATAAAAATACTAATTTTTATATTTATTTAGGTCCAATATGTGAAGGTCCAGTCCAAACCCACTCTTTATTGTATTGTTGAAACTTGAAACCTTTTCTTCATATTTATTTTCAAGCCTTATGGTATTTTTGATAAGTGTTGCTCAAGTTTTGTTGTATTTTTTATAGTTTATATATTTAGTGATAATTCAAACCGCAGAAACCACACCGCACTACCCTATTTTTTGCAGTGCAGTTTTTTAGTTTTGCTGTGCGAGTGTAGTTTGGGAAATTGAAAAAACTACATGTGCGGGTTGGTTTGAAAAAATAGTCAAAAACTGCACCACTCGCACCGCAAACACCCCTATTAAGTAATAAAGATAATCAAAAAGCTATAAACAACACAAGATTTATAGAAGTTTCGCCCTAAAATCGGTAATGACCTAGTCCCTTTTTTGTTATATTTTTCTAGAGAATAATAAGATCACATGAACCTGATCTAGTGACTTTCTTGCTATTTTAGAAGATTATAAATATTTTGACAACATAATAGCTCTCCTGAGAATACAGAAGTCGGTCCATGAATAGTGAATATGATCCTTTATTTATAGGGAAAAGGTGTTAAAATATTTACATTTATTTGCAGAATAAATAATTTAATATTTGATTGAGTGAATCTTACAAAAACCCTTTAAATCTTCCTTGATTCTCGCAATCCCTCAATTATAGGAGTGTTGATTGACCTATTTTAGCGAGATACTTACTAATTTACCATTAATGTGATTTAGGCTTCTGATCGTCGAGTAAATTTTCATTCAGGTTGACCGGCACGCATGAATCAAGAATCGAGGTAAAAAAAGTATTCAGATATGCACATGTTTAGTATACATGTATTATATATTGCCATGTAACTAGTATATTAGATATAGCGGTATTTGTGTACATAGAATTGTACTAAGATATCAATATCTAATATGTTGGGCAATGTTGAATAATATATATTAATACTACCAACACCAGTGCGACTAGAATTGATGCCTTTGTTATTCAAATGCGAGATTCATGGATGCCTAGGTATCACCCTAATTGTGGTGAAGAGTATTGGTGTGATTTTGCACCTGACCCAAGGCATCCCTAAGGTTTTACAATTCAGTATAATTGCCAATATCCACTTGGGGCTCTCAAGTATCCAACCCAATCTCTCCAGTGTAGTAAGTGTTAGTAATTCCAGTCTCTTGTGTGCCCAGGGTGACCCCAGCCATAGGGATTGTCACTCCCAGTCTTACTGATGGAGGAACTCGTTGAGGTAGAGGATTGGTCGGATTAGGATTCGTCACCGTAGGGTTTATTGGGTTAGCGGGGGTTTGTACATTAGGATTTGTAACCATTAGATTGGTTGAAACAATAGATTGAAACATTCTTGTAGTCACCACCATTTCTTAATGATTTGAAGAGAATCAAATCGATAAAACAATGCTCTTTTGCTCTCAATGAAAATACCAAAATGTTAACCTCGCTTTTAGCCAACGATATTGATTCTTTAAAGTGATAAGATTAGGAATAATAATTAAATAAAATTAAGCAATAAGAACACTAAAATTTATAGAGGTTCGGTTCCGTGATTATGGTAATAGCCTATTTTTCTTTTACTTGTATTACTTCAAAGAATTATCAAGATCACAAGGAGCTGACCAAGTGAATATTTCAATAATCCTTAAGAAAAGCTTACAATTATTTTGACAGCATAATATCTCTCAAGAACATATGATTTCAGATCCTTAAATAATGAAATGACTTCATTATTTATAGGGAAAATACATGAATTAAGTTTCCCAAAATAATTAGAAATAAAAAAAAAAAAAAACTAAGCTAGTTTCTTATTATCTTTTTCTGATGCGTGTTAATCCCACTAAATTAGGGATTTAATTGAACCATAAATGTATTTATATTTATGGAAAATATCTTTAAAGATCTTGAAAGCTACATTATCTTGCTCGGAGGATTTGGCTTTACTGAGTGATGAGAACCTATTCAGACAGCCACATACGTGCTTTGTCCGCATAATACGTACTAAAGGTTTAAACTTAATCGCTCCACGTAAAACACTCTAGATAGACTATTGGAGGACAACCATCCGTCCATGCTTTGAAAATGTTCTCATGTATCACTCCTACTAAATGTCACATCACCTTATGCAGAAATTGGGATAACAGAATATATTAGTGTAATTGTTATACTTGTTTTTTGAGCTAGAAATAATTGAGTCTAGCTACACGACACGTGTAAAAAATAATTAATGACTCATAAATAATAAGAGACATT
This sequence comes from Cannabis sativa, assembly GCF_029168945.1. NCBI lineage: Eukaryota > Viridiplantae > Streptophyta > Magnoliopsida > Rosales > Cannabaceae > Cannabis > Cannabis sativa. The sequence goes on from NC_083604.1 coordinate 43,431,912, forward strand.
TAGTAAGTTAACAAAATGATGAAACATGATTAAGTATAACAATGTTATCCCTAATGAGCATTTCAATAAACATTGGCAGAATTATGTTAAGACTTGGTTCAACCAACCAGCAAGGAATACTAGGAGAAGGATTAATTGGGATGATCTAATAAATAAAATTTACTCATCACCTCGAAGAAGTAGTAATTATATATATTCACGATACAAAATTTTATTCAGAAGATAGAACAACTTCTGTTTTCTCAAGATTATACACCTATGTGAATATTGCAATTGTATTCTGTTGGAATATAATGTATTATGACCAACTCAAAGGCCGCTTATTTATTTTTATTTTGAATATAAGCGGTTATTTGTATTTTCCCCTCCCGCATACTAAACATGAGATATAACCTTATGATTTGTAACTTCTCAAATATAGTTGAGTAACTGCTATCCTATTTCTATAAATAGTAATTTGATACCCAAGAACTTTATCAAAATTTGTACTCACCAAAATACTCAAAAATAACACTGACTTGTGGACTAGGTAGATTTCAGCTATTGAACCACGTAAAAATTTCTTTATTGATTTTGCATAATTATTATTTTCATCTTATAATCAATTTGAATTTTTTATTATTTAAAGTCTTACTTATTGTTAATGGAATTAGAATAGTAATATTAATTTTTTTATTTATTATTATTATTAACATTGATTTGTTTGGTTTGGGATGTGAATATAATGAAATAAGTTGTATTTTTGACAAAAATATCATTACTCAAATGTTACGAGATACTCTCAAATTACACACAATTATTACATATAATGATGTGTAATTAATCTCAACTACATAATTAATGGCGTGTTTACTTAAAAGGAATGAGAATTAATGGTAGGGTATTGATTACCATACAATTATTTACTAATTTTTGAAAAGGGAGAAAGTAGTGGTGCCCACACAAATTTTAGAGAAAACAAAAGGAAAGGTTCTCCCCCATTTTTATAGTGAGTACCTTTCCCTTTCCTAACTTAGTTTATTTTAATTTTATTAATTAAAAATGAAAAAGACAAATATGTCCTTTAAAAATCTATAAACAGAAAATAATTACATGTTTTAATAATAGTAATTTTGTCAAATTAAAGTATTATGATTACCTTTCCTAGTTATGTAAACAAAATAATATTATTCTGGTTTTCTTTCTGGACAGTTTACTAGACAGCATAATAAAATATTATTTCCGATTATTTTCTATTTTAAACCGATTCATTTCTTTCATTAATTATTCTAATTCTAATTACAGTTTAATAAATGTGCCCTAAAAGTGATGCAATTCATACTTAATGATATAAATGGTTAATATTTATATACTTTATTGCATTTAATAAGTGTATGCCATTTGAATGTGTATCTAGCATTTTAAAAAAAATATTTCTCTTATAAATAATAATTATATGAATAAACTTACATGAAAAATAGCATGTTAAAAAAAGGGAATATCCATGAATTAATTAGAAAAAAAAAACAAAAAGAAAAAAATATTTGAGTAATACTTCGTAGCATTAGTAATGGAATCACCTTTCTCTACATAGATAGATTGATGAATGCTCCATCCATTTTATGTAACACGTATCACACTGGTTTAAAAATTTAAGCACACAAGTGAATTGTAACTTTCATATCATTACCATTACAATTTACCCAAATCAATCACCACTATATTTACAAGTATGAAGAGGAAAATAAAAATGATGTTAATGATTTGTGCAGCTGTATTTAGTTTGATGGATGCAGTGATTGAATGGCAGTCCAGGCTCCACAGGTTGCAGTCTCTCCCACCTAAATTTGAGCACTTTATTTATGACTCCGACTCATTATTTAAATTTAAATTTAATTTTGTGCACTGTGAACGGCTCACTAACATATGGAATAGCTGTTTTAAAGCACATTACAATTTAGAAATATCTTTAGTTAAACCTGAGCACTCCCAATACTTTTTTTATTTTATTATTTAAAACATATCATTAAAATTTAATTTTATTTATTTTACCACAAATTTTTATATTACAGCATATATTAGTTTATCTATTTTTTCTCTATATGTTTTAAATATTATATTTTAATATATTTACATACATATATAGAAAAATTGATAAAATAATATTAAAATATATTAAACTCAATAAATAATTATCTCTACCTTTAGCTAAATACTTTGAGCTAAACAAATAAATAAAATACCTAAAGTTTATGTCACTTATTAAAACCTCAATTTTGTAACTTTTCTCTATAATTTAAAAATTGAGCTATTTTTTTTTTTTTTTTTTTTTTTTTTTTTTTTTTTTGCAAAGTGATTAAAATCGGCTCGTAGTTACTGACATGCCCACGTCGCGCCACCTGTCGGAACCTCCTCGAACCGGGATAGCTCATCGTCTAGCAACCGCAGGCATGCTTTTGCCAACCATGGGCGCTAAAATCTTGAGCGAGGCATGGAGACAAAAACGCTGCCAGGAAATTTGAAATAAAATTTATAAAGGCCTCTTGTCTTAAACAACGCTCACAACTCGATAAAATACTTGAAATTCCACCTGAAAAAAACATCAAAAAACAACATAAAACTTTAATTAGAATTTATTTAAAAGTGAAGAGAATCAATAAATGGCAGTATGACTTAAATCTCACTTATAAAATACTAGACTAGCAGAAGGATTACCGCTGGCTAGTGCACAAGAATAATAAAACTATGTAAGATTCTACTTCATAACCTTCATAGGATCTCTATTCCTTGCTTTTACCCTTTTAAAATCAAACATAAATAAAATTTTCATTTTAATACCCATTATTCCTTAAATATTCAAAATATTATATGCTAATTATTTCATTTTATCTCTTGAAAATATTACTTATTTATAGACTAAAACATGATAAAATCCTTAATAAGTGAAATTATTTATTATTTTATTTATAGCGTAAAACATAGTATCTATAATCTTTATTCAACCTAAATTAAACCAAAATTGTATTAATATCCTTAAAACTTAAGATTACACTTTTCACATTAGTACCATTTTCCTATTACCACTTCATCATACATTTAATTAATAATATTAAATTAATATTAATTAATCCAATTCGGTATTATGATATAATGCTTCCTTATTTATTTTTTTTTGAAAGAATGCTTCCTTATTTATTATTTAAATAGATAACCTCCTAATTATTATACCATTCAAATTATTATAAAAACTATTCATATTAGTATATTCCTATACAACTAATAAGGCAATAATCTCAATACTTCATTAGCATTTACTTCCCATTTATTTCAATATCTTCCCAAAAATAAAACATAAAATAAAATAAAGTATTCTCAATTCACAATTAATGTCCCTATCTCCAATTTATTATAAAATCCCACATTTATTATTTATATTCCAAAATTAATATCATGTTATCTATAATAAACTCATATTTATAATTTATATACCCAAAATTAATATTGTGTTATCTATAATAAACTAATAAGGCAATAATCTCATAATTATATACCATAATTGTTAGATATTAAATTTTATAATATTTAAAATTCATGATATCTTGTAATTTTAACCAATTACCCTAAATAATTAAGTAGTATAAATCGTACTCGAAAACCTTAAAAGGCACCAAAGCCATAAACAATGGTGTAACTCATCCATCAAATTTGTACTTCCATTTCTTCCATCAAAAAACTAATACCACTCATCTGGAAATTCTTTAAAAATACAAATAATAAAATAATTTTGGGACATTCCCATAATATTGAGAACATACTAGATTTTCATAATAATTTGACTTCCCAAATATATCTAAACCAATATATTCTCATTAGACCATTAGTGTTTCCACCTCCCTTTATTACAAGATCCTCAAGATTCTTATTCTTCAATTTACTTAATTAATTATAATATTAAAATATGAATACTAAAATTTAAAACACTTTCCTTTTATACTGAAAATTTCTAAAAAAATTTAAACCAAAACATAGCTAGTAGGAATTAACGTTTAAAGTAAACCCTCTTAAACTTTATTTCAGTTTAAGATATTCTTTAAATCATACCTTAACCAAAATAATACTTTTATTCTGACTAATAAATCCGTATAGTGCATAACTTATTAACTTAAAATATTATTGTGTCAAAATTTTCTTATACATTCAATACCGAAAAATATGAAAATTTAAACAAACTACCCTAAATAATTAGGGGCCCAACCATATAATAGGTGCTAGAGCCTTGTAAGGCGCCAAAGCCATATATAATGGCGCAAAATAGAATAAAATCAATATAAATAAGGCTATATTTATAATCATGATTCCAAAAAAGGTAAACGTACAAATATAATTATTACTCCCAAAATCTAAGAAAATGCAAATTAAATTAAATACTGTAACTGTAGAAACCATAATTATAGGAAAAATTAAGACTGATATCAATCAATAATTTTTTTGGCGAATATCGAATCAATAATTAAGTATACACAAAGCTTACGAAAATTAAGTAACGTCCTTCAATTTCGTCTTCGGCTAAGTGGTCGAATCGAAAATCCACCACATGCCTTTCGACAAAAATCGGGGGTTGGTCACATCCAATGTACAGTAATGGCACACATCAATAACAAAAACTTAACGCCGGCATTATAGAGAGAAAAAATATCAATGAAGATATGAATCATTTCAGCACACAAAACCATAATCCTGAATAGACCTAAATATGGACGGAAATAACAACAGGACTACCAAAATCCTACTTTACCATTGTAAAACACACATATATACATTGAAAAAGAAATCAAGAACTAAATTCTGATGAGCTTACTTTTTTGAATACCCAAATGAAGGGAAGAAAAATTCCAGAACTCAAAAAGAGATGATAAAAGAAACTATATACAAATATAGAATAGAAAGTACATAATTGAAAAAAGAAAAAAAGTTTAGATCTCAAACGAAGCTATACAAAGAGAAGAACAAACTCATCAAGTTATTACATAACTCAATCTTAGCTAAAAAAAAGCTCATTTTTGACATATTTATCAAACTAACACTTTCCCAGAAACAAAACAACAAACACATAAAGCTTTCATTTTTATTCTTAAATCTGTACATTGATTATCAATCTCAAAAACTCATTTGCACAAAAACTTCTTTTGCAAATTAGCCCCCACGGCCAAAAATAAACTCAAAAAATAAAATGGCGAACCTTGGTTGCAGAAGATCAGTAAACGTCAGATTGAGTAGAGGTAGTGCAAAACAATAAACGATACCACTCATATATATATGTATATTAATGGTCTTGGATATCCTATGAGTTTCAGAGAAGATCCTATAATCCTTAATTCTACTGTTTGAAGAAAAAAAGATTAGGATTTTCCAAGAAGTTGTCCCTCCGATCTAACTCACAGAAACCTGAAAAAGCCATCCCATGGTGTACGGCTTTTGAGAAAGAAGAATAGACAAAAATAAAAAAAAAATTGAGCTATTTTAGCTCATATTGAAAGCCAATCCTATTAGAATATTTTTTATCAAATAAAATATTTGATTTAATTTATAAAAATATAATTAATTATTTAATAATTAATTGGAATACTTTAATTATGGTCATATTTAATTACTTAATATTTAAGTTACTCAATTTAATTTTCAGAGTTAATTGTCAAAATATTTTGAGAATTAATTGTGGCAGAGATCTTGATAGAAAGTTTCACCTATATAAATATAGGGTCTCAGTCCCCGAGCTCACTACTCATTTTGTGAAACACAGTACATCGATCTAAAGAGAGTAAAGATAGCTTGGAAGCCTGATTACCCACATCAATCGATTTCTTTTGCAGATCAAAGCTTGTGTGGGACTAAAGGTCAAAGATTCAATGACTGGAGGTATTTCGATCCTTACGTTATATCGTGTATATATTCATTTATTCCACATTTTATATACACATTCATATATTTTATATTATTCATATAAAATTTCTAACAGTTGGTATCAGAGCAATTTTAATCTCTACCTTGATTTATTTTGAGTTTCATATATATATATATATATACATGTTATACCCAAAATTTTGTTAGCACTTTAGAGGGGGACACATGTCAAACTCGGAAGAATACGAATCAACAAATATAATGATGGTTATATTTGAAAATAGAATAACTCATTTAATGCGGAAGTGACAGAGTATATTCACAACTTGTTGACTATAAAGTCTTAGGCGAGATAAATATATGCAAACTGTTGCCTCGTGCATTAGTGAGAAACCATACAACTTCAGATGTATAAGGCGAGGCGTCAACCTTACTACGCATTAGAAGACGAGATACAATGGTCGATAAGACACTTAGCGTATAATACACAGTATACAAACTAAGTATAATAATCGGATAAACCCATACAACTAATAGCGAGGCGTCCATCTCACTATAAGAAGGCACGCTCGTGGTATCTTCACTAATCAGCTCCAGACATCTTTTAGTGAGATTCATAGCTTCGTCAAGTCAGTTCTCTCGAATAGAAGCTGACATCCAAATGATGTTGGCTGCTGAAGTTCACCTTGTCGCCAAAAACTGTAGTTGTCAGATGGAGCGTTATGACTTCAATATCATAAATCACGAGGCTCACATTATCAACCTCGGAAAGGTGTGGGAAAAGCTCTAGCTTGCTACCAAGATTTTTATTGCTATATTCCCAGCGAGATGTCCCAAAATGATACGATTTGTAACGTATTTAATACACGTTTATATTGACCCAGTAAAAGCGGACCAATCACAGCTATGTGATTTTTAGATATCAACCGCACATATTTTACGTGAAATGTGATCAAATCCCATGATTTCAGGGGATACTTGGTTAACGAAAATCTGCGTTAACATATGGTAACAAATCAAATAAAATATTTGATTTGATTTATAAAAATATAATTAATTATTTAATAATTAATTGAAATATTCTAATTATGGTCATATTTAATTACTTAATATTTAAGTTACCCAATTTAATTTATAGAATTAATTGTCAAAATATTCTGACAATTAATTGTGAGAGACCTTGATGGAAGGTCTCACCTATATAATATAGGGTTTAGGTGCCCGAGCTCACTACTTATTCTGTGAAACACAGTAAATCTATCTAAAGAGAGTAGAGGGAGCTTGGAAGCCTGTCTACCCACATCAATCGTTTTTTTTTTTTGTGCATATCAAAGCTTGTGTGGGACTAAAGGTCAAAGATTCAATGGATTGAGGTATTTCGATCATTAAGTTATATCGTGTATATATTTGTTTATTCTACATTTTATATACACATTCATATATTTTATATTATTCATATAAAATTTCTAACAGTTGATATCAGAACAGTTTTAATTTTTGCCTTGATTTATTTTGAGTTTCATACATAGATACATCACGAATTTTATGTGTATATTTTTTTTTTATATATATACATTCATATTTTATAATCACGGTTATATATATATATATTCATACTCAATCTATTTTTACATATATATTTATGTTCACATTCACGTTTATATATATATTTATATGTTGTATATATATAAACATGAAAAATTTTAATTTTTGGTCTGTTGGTTTTTCTTTCGGTGTTTATTTCGAATTCTATATACATCACTATATTTATATAGTATTATAGATCGATTTAAGCATGTAAAAAACCTTTGAAAAAAAAAAAATTCTAGAAAAATATCGTTCGAACCCGATTATTTTTTTGTGATATTAAAGTTTACATTTTACGTAGTTTTGTTGCATAAAATCTATATGGATCCCTTTATTATTATATTTAGAACATTTTAGATTTGAAAACACGTAATTTGGTCGATAGAATTTTCTTTTCCAATCGAGTTTTGGGTCAGATCCGTCGGACCCATGGGGAAAAATCAGGTCAAAATTGACCCGGTTGGAGGTTGATGAAGACTCAAACGACGTGTCGTTTTCCCTGTTTAATGGCAGCCATCGTTTATTGCAAACGACATGTGGATTAAGATAGTGAGATCAAATATAAAATAGAGAATATTACATTAAAATTCGTGAGTATGAGTATGGATAAACTCCTAGTCTATTTGTAAAGTTTCTTTAAAAGCATGGGTTCATCGCCCAATATATATGCATGGTACATCCAAATTATAGTGTGTGACAAGTTTAAGAAACTAAAAATTGTTAGACATAGGGTGGAGTCTTCATAGCATCCTCTAAATTAAATCCTTGTCGGTTGATATTCTTCAACGGGAGTGTACATATCGAATCTTGTCTAACCAAAGTTGTTTCTCAAATATTTTTGAGTTGTGATAAGGTTGGAAATTGACTTTATGACATGTACACATTTTAGAATACCTGTTATACAGTTAAAGTACAATTGTCAAAGATAAGATCTAGGACCAAATACCATAAATGAGCATTTCATCATAAAAGTTATAAGGTCTAAGGGTTACATATTTTATTATCTATCTCACAATACTAAAACTGTGGAATTAAGAATTGACTTGATTAATAGGAGCGATCGATCTAGGAACCTAGTTTCTAGAAAAGATCATATATTCTCTTAAACTTACACCTCAAGTATTAGATTAATTATGATTCACAACAACCTTTAATTTTAATAGTTATTGAGAATCCATAACTAATCATTAATAATCCACAAGTCATTGTTAAAATTCTAATAAGTCATGTTATTTAGTCATTACTTACAATTTCTAAACAACATGATGTTGAACAATTTGCTCTTTAAAGAGTATTTTGATTCATCCTTAAGATGACTTATTAGAATAATAAGATCAGTGTTTTCTAGTGATTACATTTTGTACAATAAGAGTTCAACTACAACATTAATTTGAGACACAAATTAAAGTATGGAATGCACAGAATTTAAATGGTGGTACAATATGCCATGAATGAATAAATGAATATCCTAAAGAGCAATGAAATCCAACTTTAGTAAAGTTTCTTAATGGGGTAGAGAACATTCATCAAGCATAAGCTTTTCACCAATGAATACTCATTAGGCAACATGGAGAAACATAAGGATATAAAACCAAATTCATTGCTAAAAAGTTCATTTTAAACTAAGAATCAATAACAAAGGAGATTTACATTCTCAGTTGTCTTTATAAAAGATTCTATTATAGTAACCTTGGCATTTGTTGCTCATTTTAATTCATTAATCAATTCCAAATAGTGAACTAGAGGTAGGGGTGGCAATTTGTGTTCACGGGTCGTGTTCGTATCGTGTCGAGACCCATGTATAACAGGTACATGCTCGACCTGAACACGACCCGTTTAATAATCATGTCAAAAAATAAAATTCGAACACAACCCGTTTATAAACGGGTTGACACGACACGACCCATGTAACCCATTTATAAGCAAATTTTGTTTAAACATGTCAATTAATAACATATTTATGAAGTACTCAATACGTTTATAATCCATTTATGACATGTTAAAGTACTAAAATAACTTTAAATATAGGTCATTAACGAGTCAATTTCGTATTAGTCGTATCGACCCGAACACGACCCGTTTATTAAACGGGTTAGACGAGTAAATCCTAACACGATCCAAACCCATTTAAGGCAAACCCAAACCCGCTAACTCTCGTGCGAGTTTCGAGTCGTATTATTGTGTCTAACCCGTTTTGCCGACCCTAACTAGAGGAGAAGGTATACAGACAACCATAAAAATTTTCCTCTGATAATAGTGAACATATGCAAGCCTTAAAAGCCTACCTATAGATTAAAACAAATTTCTTACAATTGGTATTTCATTATGTCATCTTTTCTTTATGTTTGAAAAGAGCATTATGGAATTAATTATATAGCAGAAGGTCAGTGTGAGTAATATTTATTTTATATATAGACAATATGTTACTTGCAAATGATGATAATTTTTTTTATATAAGGTGAAATAATTCATATCTCAAATTATTATTTTGAGATAAAAAATATAAATAACATATATAATTTTAATTAATTAGAGAATAACCACAACATCTCTGATTAAATAAAATTATGTATTATTCATCTAATGTAACTTTTATCTTTAAGTGTGATAAATTCAACTCAAACCAGCATCTGAAAAATGATCTGAAATGAGAATAAATTAAGAACATTCATTTGCTTCTATTTTTAGAAGCCTAATGTATGCCTAATAGTCTGAATAAGACTTTGTATTACATTAGTTTCAGTGTATTAGAAAACTAAAGTTAAGACCACTTTATTTTTCATACAAAGTGATGAGGTGTCTTTAAGATACTATATTCATACATATTTTTTTAAGATGAATTCACCATCTAGAAATATAGTTAACTAATTAGATTCTAACGTACTTCACTGGTTATATTGATTCACGTAGATCGATATTTTGATTACGTCCTTAAGATTACCAGTAAGTTGTATCGTGGAGAGCCTTAATTGTTATTTCCATTATAGAAGTCAGATTCATTTATTTTGAGGATACATCTCGTATGATGTATTATAGAGTTTCATAGTCGGCCTAGAGTTCAGAATTAAAGTTTCATTAGGCCATTAAGAAAATTTTGCAATAAATTCAGCTATAATATTTATGGATAATAACTATAAGAGTACTAGGTAGAAGCTAGCATATTGCCATTAAGTATTTAGCCATAAAAAGATGTGATAAGTGGTCATTAATCATGCAAACTGAATTGTGTGATCGCATATCCTTGACTAAAGGCATGCTGCAACACAAATTTAAGGATCGTAAAGTAAATATGAGAGTCAGTTACCCCATATGTAATTTTTGGTTTGTACAAAATTATTCAATGAAATTCTAATTTTGATATTTTCTCATATTTATGTGCACCTTAATTTCGTCTGAGAAAATTATCATAAGATGACTAGAATAGATATAAGGTTTAGGGTTTATTCGCTTAATTAGTACATTGCCACATTAAGTACATTATTATATATAAATATATCGTAGTACATGGAAGATAATACTCGACATATAATGACGACTATCGCTATGATTCATATGTTTATTATGTAATGAGGAACGTTAGATTTTAAGTGTAAACTAATTTAAATACTGACCAAGTAGGAGAATGTTAGAATATTTTTTATATGGTAACAAATTAAATAAAATATTTGATTTGATTTATAAAAATATAATTAATTATTTAATAATTATTGAAATATTATAATTATGGCCATATTATTTAATTACTTAATATTTAAGTTACCCGATTTAATTTCTAGAATTAATTGTCAAAATATTCTGACAATTAATTGTGGTAGAGACCTTGATGGAAGGTCTCAACTATATAAATATAGGGTCTTGATCTCCGAGCTCACTACTCATTATGTGAAACACACTAAATCTATCTAAAGAGAGTAGAGAGAGCTTGGAAGCCTGATTACTCACATCAATCAGTTTCTTTTACAAATCAAAGCTTGTGTGGGACTAACGCTCAAAGATTCAATGACATGAGGTACTTCGATCCTTAAGTTATATCGTGTATATATTCGTTTATTCCACATTTTATATACATATTCATATATTTTATATTATCCATTAACATTGTTTGAAGCTTTTATTGGGCAAAAATGGGGAAAGTTAGGAATTATGCAGATTGTGCGGATAAATGAAGGATGTACTATAGTCAAATTGTTAATGAGATATTTATAATCAATTTTAGTCAATAATCAATATAATGAAAAAACCTAAATTAGATTTCATAATTAAAACATATAAACCCTAAGAGTTTAATCATAAAATTCTTCAAACTTACTCAATAATTTTAAACATGCAATATTAGGAGAAAGAGAATTTACCAAGGAATAAAACCCCTAAAGTTTTAAGATTAAACAACAAAAAATTCAACATAAAATAATAATGAAATTAATATGTAATTAAAAAATATTAACTTATACATATTAATTATTATACAAAGTATAGGTCTTAAATTATATACAATTAACAATCTGATAACACATGTTAGAAAAATTAATGATAAACCCAAAATTTGTATATAATATAGAGCACAATAATAATAGATTATAATTAAGTATGCGTACCTGATTGATACATAGTAATTACTACAATTTGATAAAATTTGATAGTGTAATAATATCAACTAAGTCTTCCTCTCTAGGTCTCTAAATCAGAAGTAAATTTATTTTATCTAATTATCAAAAGTATACAATTGTGACGAGACAATATGTATTTATAGAGTTAGGGAGAAGACTTAGCTATATAACCCTAGTTGGAGTGTGCCTGCTCATTAAATGCTTCAGTCAACTAGAAAAACTCACACTTCTGCTTCACCTAGACTTTATACACAGATGTTAAGCCTAGTGACGTACCCAAGATTTAAAGTGAGGGAGGCGTAATTTTTTTTGTAAGGCAGGGGGCTAAAGTAAATTTAAAAAAAGGAAAAAACAACACTTTTTTATGGAAATTGAACCATTGACCTCTACCCTATATGTAGTATAGTTTAACCATTACACTAAAACAAATATTATGTTTATAAATACCATTTTTTATTACAAATATATGTTGTAACTAACTAAATTGCGTATATATTTTTTTCTCATTTTTATCAAGGAGGCGACTGCCCCGCCTCGCCTACATGTGGGTCCGCCCTTGGCTAAGCTTATTAACTATTGATCTTCAACAATATGGGCTAACATAAAAAAAAAAAAAACTATTCAATCAATCCAAATTTCAATAAAACTAATAAAAGTTAATGTAAGCACAATTAAAAGTCTAATATTTAAACCAATGCAATTTACTCTATAGGTAAAGAATAAATAGTTGATGCTCTAAATTTATTTTAATAATATACATACATCTATATAATTTTTATTTATATATTTATATTATATATATATGTTAAAAAATTATTATTTAGTTGGTGTAGAGAATAAAACTAATATTATTTTAATAATGTAGGAAAAATATAAAGAAGATGATATAGATGTAATTTGATGTACAATAAAAAAATTAAAATTTTGGTGATAATGTATTTTAAAAGATGGAGTTGGAGTAAAGAAGCTGTTGATGTTGTTGTTCTTTTTTTGATAAACAAGAAGTTGTTGTTTTTATAAATAACAAAACGTGGACAAAATTTCAAATATAAAGAGGTAATTAATGATAATGATAAAAGGTTAAATGTCAGAAGACCAGGTCCTGATAAAAATAAAATAAGGTAATGGGAATTTTTTGTCCAAGTGAAAAAAAGGTCACAAGTAAAGATTAAATCTGTTAATTAAAAAAAAGAAGTAAAGATTAAATATCTATATCATATATAACCTGGTTTGTATGCCTATATTCATATGAACTGTGTGCGCTTAGTATAGAGAGAAGAAATTACATACGTCGTTACTCTCATGTTCTTACATCATTTGTTTTTAACTATTAGTTTTATGTATATAAATCTTCGACACGTCAAAATCAAATCACGTACAATGTTTCAACTCCACAAAGGAGAACAACGTTAATATAATAATGTTATTTTATATTTATATTATATATATACACACACTCAAGAAGAATGTGATAAGATCTCTCAAATAAAATTAGGACAAAATGGGCCTACCCCATTTTGTTTTTCTTCTTATAAGAATAAAGGTTTCTTATAAAATAATTGATGTTGGTGTTGCCTTCATTCCCTATAGACATAACACAATAGCAATGAATGTTTCTCCCTATCTCACTTGTGACACTGTAGTAGACCATTAATGATAATATTATTAATAATTTTATATGATTTTCGCAGAATATAAAAAAAGAAAATGAATTTGTAGAATATATATTTCTTATTTTCTTTATTGGACATTTTTATTTGGGAAGCACAACCAACTCTTAATAAGGGCTGCCAGCTTCACATGTTTTTGTCACTTTTCTTCTTTTTACTCAAACCAAAGCTTGGTGGGCAGTGGACTCCAATCCCACATGCCTCTCCATATCCTGTCGGTGGAGTAATTATATTAAACCCCAAAAATTAAACTCATATTTAAAATTATTATTAGCAGCAGTAGTACTGTGTAGTAGGTATAAAAAAACAAATAATAATAATTATCCATTTGACCCAGTTTTTAGTTTTCCCTCTAGTGTTTCTTTATGTAAAATATTTGTTTATCAAATAATGCACTTTTTCAATTTCCTGCCAAATGTGTATCAACCTTTTTGATTAGCTTTATGATTATCACCATCAATTCAATACCCATTAACATAATTTGGTTTTTAGTACCACAAACGTTCCATAGTGACACGTGGTGAGCTATGACAGGGTAAAATAGCTTGGAATAATGACCATTACCCAAATATGATTAATTACACACGTGTTAGACTAGTATAGAGCGAGGGATAATTATTTTTTCTCTTGTTCAAACAAAAAAGTAGGAATCTCTTTTTTTATTTTTAAAGAAAAAACTTTTAATTTTATTATTGGTTTTTCAGAACTTAAACGCAAAGGAAGTGATCCATAATTAAAATATAATTCAAGATTGATTTAATTTTTTTTTGTTTTATAATCATCCAATACGAAAAGATAACTTGGTGAAGTCTGTGAGTGAACAAGTTTAATACCATATTTGTTTGGTAAAAAGCGTACAAAACGAAACTTATTAATTTTCACCAAAAGAATGGAAACTAATTATTGCCGAAACCAAAGCAAAGAATGTATGGCTAATGAAAACAGGCCACGTGGTGGACCATATAAAATAGGGTCCATGGTTAAATTAGGCAATGTACAAGTCCGTGTGGGGGCAGGTGGGACCAGCCCACTTCACTATATAATATATATATAATACTTTTTCTATTATAATTATTTTTTGGGAAGTGGGACCCGATTCGAGCATACTGATGAGTGATGAGATGACAGTGACATTTGTGAAAGAGAGGATACAGCTGGCAGTTGGTTTACTGTTGTGCAAAAGTGAACTGTGAACCACACAACACACAAAATTGAGAGAAAAATCTAGCTACTGACCTATTTTTCTATTTTGATTACAATTGACCGGAATTGCTTTTGATTGGTGGAAAGGGTAATAGGGGGCACAGCCTGGAGCCAGCTCAGCAAATCCCACCGTCAAGTCAATTACCTTTCGTTGCAAAAGGTATTTTGTACGGAAACCAGCCGTTTATATATTCGTTTTTAATTGTTTCACTCTCTGTGGATTGGGTTTGGACCAAAAAGGGCAAAGTTTAAGGCTTGTAATTGTTATGGGCTTGGGGTAATTTGCCTTCTAATCAAATGATTGGGTAGAGTCCAAATCTGGAAACATAAACATAAAACAGTTTTAAATTCAACAAATTATATTATTATTTTTTTTTTTTTGATTTGGAACAAATTATATTATTCGAATTAAAAATATTCCCATTTTCAGATATTAGTTTATAAGTGAGATACTAAATATCAAATATTTTGGATGTGTACCAAAGAATAAATCTGAAGTATTGTTCCCTAAAAAAATCTGTAGTATTGTTTTAATATTCGATAAGAATATTTTGGTCAATTTTTGTCAAATATTATATTTGATATTGATAATAGCTAAATAATAAATTAAAAGAGGTACCAAAAGGAAAAAACAGTGTAAGTATTATATGAGCATTGCTACACTACAACTATTAAATAGTAACAGAATGACATGTTAGCAAATTTTGTAAAAGATATTACATTAAATAAAATAATATTAATATAACATATTTTTGGATAAAATCAAAAGATTTATTAATTAAAAATTTTGTTCAAAATAATAGAACTTACTTTAACAGAACAATTCTCCAATTAAAGTACACAACCTGTAGAGAAACAATAATCTTTTAAATGATGCTAAACATGATTTTTTTTTAGTGTTTCTTATTTTATATTTATGACAAACTTAATTTTATGCAGTATGGAATGGTTTAAAAGATTGATATAAATATTATGAACTTATTTTCTTTTCATTACAAAAATATTATGTAATATCAAACTAATATAGAACATATATCACAGATCTCGTCTATCACTTCTATCATCATTGTAACAATGGTGAAAATAGAATATTTAATTTTAAAAGCCAAAAATTTATTATGTAACTATTTTTACTTTTTAATTTTAACAACAAAAAACAACAATATATTTTACAAATTTTATTTTTATTTTTATTTTTTATTTTTATGTAAGTCGAATATGAGGTCCAAATCCTGCAAAAGTTTATAGAAAATTTTATAAACTGAACGGACTAAAAATTTATAAACTAGAGTGAACGTGAAAATTTATAAACTAGAGTGAACGTAAAAATTTAATTCAGAAGATTAAGAAACATAGATTGCTTGTTGAGATCGTTAAGCCATCATTCTCTCTCTTGTTTCTCACTATTCTCCTCACTCTATTCTTTCTTCACTCAATTATATATATAAATAAAGAAATTAAATTTAAAATTTAGTTTTATTTTTTTGTGAAAGAGGAAAAATTAAAGAAAATAATTTGATTCTCGTTTTAAAAATTAAAAACACTTTTACAGAACATATTTGAAAATACTTCAATTTTTCTAATTAAAAAAACAAAAAATTAATTAAAAAAGTATTACATAATCACCTTTAAAGCGTTGGAGGTAATGAAATGAAAATAAACTAATTTTAGTACATTTTAAAATAAAATGAATGATAATTCTAATGCTTTAGAAAGAAAATAATATTTTCATTAATTTTTTTTTTATACATTTTAAATTTGATTCTATTCTATTTCTATTTTCATTCTTATATTTTTATTCCTCCCAACCAAACTCCAATTAATCATTTTAATTTATTATAAAAGCCAATCTTAAAGTAAAATTTCCAATATTATTGGTATTTTTTTTTTTTAAAAAAGTTCCATTATTTCGATAAAATTCTTTTATTAACCAAGAAGAAAATAATTAGTTTTATTTGTTTTCAAGTAGTGAAGTTTGTTGGAGGGTGAAATGTATTTGGATATTTCCTACTTTATTAGGTTGAGTTGTAAATAAAACATATGAATAAGACAGCTGGTTAAGGACTCTCTCAGAACTCTACAGTCAAACCAAACAACGTAATCTCCAGTTCTATGTTTTCCTTTTGACTACCCCCCTTTATTTTAATAAAATGCCCCACGAAGTATACATACTATTTTTGTTTTTCCATGGTATCTAAGTATATATAATGTGAATATTGTAAAAGTAATTGTCCAAGACGAATAGTCTAACAGTCAAGCAACCGAGCTAGATGGAATTAACTAATCTAGTTTTGTGATTGTGAGACGGAGAGTCAGAGACTTTCGGCGGAAGAAGCTTTACCATCTTTAGCCATGATCCAAGATAATACAAAGTTTTATGGCAATTGGTTATTATTATATTAGTCTAATTAAAAATGAAAAGTAATCTACGTTTCCTTGAAAACACATAAGAAGCTGCCTCTTTCAAATATTGAAAGAGTGGTCACTAGAATAAATTATCCTGAAAAAAAGAGTAAAGGACATTGGATGGTTTTACCATCGAATTCAATTGACGTTTTTTTTTCCCAATATACGTGTAAGTATGAGCAAAGCACAATTATGTTCATGGGATGAGTGAGCGATTTTGGAAAGTTTCCTAAAAGAGTCAAAATACCATATCAAACAAATGTATATGTATTTGCAAATTAAAAAAAAAAAAAACAAATAAAAAAAATGTAGAGACCCAAGCCTCGAAAGAAGGCTCACCTTGTTCAATAGTTGTTTGAGTAGAAATGCCTAAATTTGTTTTTTGGGGCATGGAACCCATGTGACAATTGATTCTTGGTCGATGCAAGTTTTAATTATGAAACATGGTGGATTCAATTCAAGCATCTCCATCTTCTAGGTGAACATTGAACAGTATATTGTTTATACTATTCATAGCAATATGTATGGTATTCATATTTTATTGGACTGATACATTGAAAACACATTCATTGTGTAAAAACAAATTAGATAAATGAATTGACTAGCAAAGAAAAGGTTACTTTCATTTATAAAGTCCAGTAGATGACATTAAGTTTGGCAATTACCAAGCATTTGTTCTTTTGACTGGCAAATCAATGCTTCATTACAAAGCTTAAAATAGAAATTTTGATAATGCAATTAAATTTCTAAATGGGTCTTGTTCAAGAGTCTTGAGAAGGAACACGAAAAGATCTTTGATAATTAATAATAATAATAATAATAATTGATTTTAAAAAATCCTGCAATGTTAAAATCTCATGTCTTCCATACCCGAATGGTGCCGTCAACGGAGGCAGATATCATGCAGCTGTCCTTTGGGTGATAACTCACACTTGTTACCTGCCAAAGAAAAACAATATGAAGAAAAGACAAAACAAAATAAAACATACCCAAGATTCTATTAAAAGCTTGTTTCTATAAAACTAATTGAAAGGGAAACTAATTGAAAGAGAAAGCCACGCTCTCTAGGATATCCCTCTAAACCAAAACTCTACATGTTAGGCTGGGGGAATGGGGGACCAGCTTAAGTGTGCAGAACTTAAAATTGTGATTTGTCAGCACATGGCTATCTAAATTTGATAAACTAAGGAGAGTAAAACCAATAAAAGAACTTACTATCAAACGTGGAGGAAAAGATCATGTGTAATTAATTGGACCATCCTCCATGAATTTTACAATGAAGGTACTTAATTGGATATCTAAAATGGAAAAAGTACACTAAATAATTACAACAAGGCCCTCTCATTCTTGGAAACATATGGGAAGCTTAATCCATTTCTAAACTAAAGAATTATTGATCACTTTCCCTACAGAAACTATTGTCAAGAATAAGGTACAAGTACAATGACCATTATGCATTGTTAAAACAAAATCTGCCAGAAAGAATTGGAAACATGCAGCCTTTACCACTGAAGAATGAGCCCGGAAGCTTGATACCACAGATGCGTCTACCAGATCCCAGAAGTAAATGAAACCATCCTCAGATCCACCAGTTACATGTGCATCAGTGTTTGTAAGGCAGCAATCTAGTTTGTATGACTGTTACAGAATAAAAGCCACTTGAATGATTTATCCTATTTAGTAAGAAAAAAAACTTGAGACACAAAAGTAACAGGATAGATGAGTAACAAAAGAGCACGAAGGATATCAACTTCATATCATAGAAGCATAAGATTTCAATTCAAACTCGAGCAAAATGATGATCTAAATTTTTGAAGAAAAGGAATGTCACTCGCAGTGGAAGTAGCAATTTAACACTAAACAGAGAAAAAGTAATCTTTGTACTAACCTTACAAGTATGACCTTTATATTCCTGTAGCAGTTCACCACTAGACCTATAACGTAAAATAATTACACCAAATGTCAGTCCAAATCTTATTAGATTAAATTAAAGGACTATATAGACGAAGACACAATGATTTTTACCTATCCAGAAGACGTAATTTCGAATCTAGGCAGCTCGCTAATAAGCAATTACCATCATTTGACATTGATATACAGTTGACAGGCTGCCCCAAATCATCAGAAATTTCCCTATATAATAGAGAAGAAGAAGGTTTAGAAAAACTCATTAACACATCCCATAAGAATTCAATGCAAAAGTTTAGTGTTCAAGCGAGCAAACCCAAGAAAAGGAAATTGAATTATAATTCAGGTAGAAAAGAAACTTCCAATTGTTCAAAAACACAGACTACTCCAAGAACACAAAAATCATGTTACTTATAACAATTTCACCATGAACAGAACTTACCTACCAATGCGAATGTCAAAAGTTCGGACAGTTCCGTCTACACTCCCACCAATAATTTCAGTTTTAGTTAAGCAAACAGACATGACACTATCTGAGAATGAGTCAATAATCTGCAAACAGCAGTAACCAAAAAAATTAAATGAATCAAATTCTAAAAATTCACCAATAAAAAACAAACCGCTTCAAACCAATATGTTCCCAATTGCACAAGTTCAAAGAAACGTAACTTGAATTGGCTCGGTACTATGAGACCTACAGTCCCAAGCACGCAATGACTGATCATAACCCGCCGAAACCACCACGGACGAGTATTCATTGAACTTCACAGCATTTACCTTTAAAACAAAAGCAAATTGAACAAAATTCAACTCCCTTACACAAAACATCACAAAGTTTTCTTCAAAATAAGAAACGAAAAAAAAAAGCAGACCTCGCCTTCGTGGCCGCGGAACTTTCGAATGACACGGCCAGTGGCTACATCCCAATAGAAAACTTGTCGATCGCCGCCGCAAGAAATAAGCTTGGAGTTGTCCCTGTTGAGGGAAATGGCAGAATCGAATAAACATTGGGAAATCGAAGATTTCAAATACAGAAAAACCCGGACAAGAAAAAGAATCTAACAGTGTGACATGAACGTCTCGAACTTCACGACCATGAGACTTGTAAGTCTTGATGTGAATTCCCCGGTGAGGGTTCCAGAGACGGATTGTACGGTCCTTGCCGCAGCTCAGACAGTAGTTTCCATCGGCGTTGAACCTTGCGGCAAGTACTGCTCCTTCGTGCCCTTTTAATACGTTCACCTCTTTCGTTGGCAGGTCCGCCGAGCTCATCTCTCTCTCTCTGGCAAGGTTTTGGAGGTTGGTACTTGCTGATTATTCAGAGGCGGGAGTCCACCGTCGGAGAAGAACTTCTTCTTGGGCTTTTGATTTGGGCTAAAACCTGGTAACTCAGGCCCAACCATGAAATATGGGGAAATTTAAAAAAAATACTGAAATTTGGGTCACTTTTGCAAAAATACTGTCACACGGAAAAGTTTTCAAAAATACTGTGTTTTTATAAAATACCAGTAGAACACAAAACATAACAACTCAAAACAACAGTAGAACAACTAAAAAATACCAGTAGAACACCAGTGAAAACTTAACACAGTATACTGTAGTATGAAACTTATAAAAAAATAGAGTAAAAAAGTAAAAAATACCACCTGACAGTATTTTTGTAAAAAAATGGTAAAAGTTAGTATACCATGTAAATTTTTCTATGTTTTATTGACGTTGGTAACACTTTTATTTTTAAATTTTTTAATCACAAAAATAAAAATAAATTTTTTATTTTTAAACTTTTATTTTTTAAAAACAAAAATGTGTTCTGTAAATATTATTTCATTTTATTTGTTAATTTATTTAAGTCGAGTCCAGGGAGGTCAGAATCGGGAGTGGGTCCAAGTCTAGGGCCAGGCTCAGATTTGATTTTCAAAATCTATGTTAGGGTCGGAGTCTAAAATATTAATTAAAAAAAATTGTTTAAAAAAAAATTTAAAAGTGATTTTTTATGTTTTAAAAATTTAGATTCTTAATTAAAAAATTAGGGGTGTTCGCGGTGCGGGTGGTGCGGTTTTTGACTATTTTTTCAAACCAACCCGCACATGCAGTTCTTTTAATTTCTAAACTGCACCCGCACCGTAAAACTAAAAAACTGCAGAAATCGCACTGCAAAAAAAAGTACGGTGCGGTGCAATTTTTACGGTTTGGACTATCACCATTAATTAAACTATCACAAATACAACAAAGCTTGAGCAACACTTGTCAAAAATACCATAAGGCTTGAAAATAAATATGAAAAAAAAATTAAGTTTCAATAATACAATAATTAGTGGGCTTTGGGTTGGACATTCACATATTGGACCTAAATATAAAAGTTAGTATTTTTTATAATGTGCGGTGCGGTGCGATTTGAACTGCATATTAACAATTCAAAACTGCAAACAACACCGCGCAGTTTAAAAAAAATTCACTTACTAATCAAAAGAAATTTAAATTATTGTTTAGAAAAAAAAAGAAATTCAAATTATTAAATTAATTTAAAAGCTTAAATTAAAAATAAATAAAATAAAAAAATTATGCATTTTCAAATGATTGAACTCATGTTATTGTACTTGATGTAAGATAACTTTACCACTTAGGCAAGTTTGATGGGAGTGTTATTGGTTGCTTGTGAGGTTTGGGCTTAGGGTTATGATAAGGTGGATGAGAGAGATTTAAAATTTTAGTGAGTTTATATTGGATCGTAGCTACTGTTTATTTACGGTGCCCAACAATTTTTGTTTTTTCTAATAAAAGAAATGTATTGATTAATTACTTTTTTACGTGGGTCTCCCCAGGGGTGGAGTGAGGACTTGATTATTAGGGGGCCAATTATTATTTTTTTTTTAAAAAAATCTATAATGCACCCCTAACTAAAAAAATCGCTTTAATACATTTTCTATCATTTTTGACATCTAAGTAAGTTTTTAGTGCAATTTTTTTTAATGATCGTGCATATTATAGTTTTTTCTCACCATTTGTAATTTTTTTTAGAAACTTCGAATAGTTTACAGTGTTGAAAATAAAGTTTAAATAATTATTGACCACGCTTATAAGAAAAAATAGTCAACCGTGCAAATTTTTTAACTTTATTTTCGGCACTATAAAAATTTAGATTTTTCTTAAAAATTTACAGATAATTTTAAATAACTGCAATATACATAATAATGAAAATAATTTGGACTAAGAATCCTAAATGCAAAAATAGTTAAGTAGTGTACCGAGATAACTCTTTTAGAGGATAAACTATAGAATTCTCCAATACTTTGTGTAACATGTAATATCTATATATATAGTGCATTTCCCTTAAAATCATTGTTTTGGCACATTCTTATTTGTTTCGGCATTCAAGAAACTTTTCGATTTTGTTTTCATGTTCGTGCATGTTTATAATTATTTAGGTTCACTTATTATTTTTTTTAAAAAATTCCAAATTACAGTGCCATAATTAGGTTAAAATATTTTATTGTATTCATAATTTTTTTTTTATATATATATGCATAGTAAATATTTGTTTGAACTTTATTTTCAGCACTATAAACTATTTAATTTTTTTTAAATTTTTTTTACTAGTAATCTTAAATAAAATAAAATATATGATTAGAAAAAATAATGAAAAAATTATTTTGTAGTTATAATAAAAAATACATAATAAAAATTATAATTTTCGTAAAAATACATATTATTTATATGATAATT
Source organism: Cannabis sativa (assembly GCF_029168945.1). Taxonomy (NCBI): domain Eukaryota; kingdom Viridiplantae; phylum Streptophyta; class Magnoliopsida; order Rosales; family Cannabaceae; genus Cannabis; species Cannabis sativa. Next base: position 43,454,896 of record NC_083604.1, read on the forward strand.
TTTAATTTAATAAATTAAATTTTTAATTACATATCTCAATAGAGAGGCATTAGTATCAATCTTTATTATATTTCCATAAATATATTGATAATAATAAATTGTTAAAATATATTATACTATTATTATATATCTAAATGCTTATATATAGCAGTAAGTTAAATAGATTAATTATACATATATTTATTGATTTATTTTTTTAAAAAATTTGAAGGGGGGCCATGGCCACCACACACCATAAAATACCTTCGCCTCTGGGTCTCCCAATAGCAATTTATGTTGCTTCCGTTGATGATGGTCTTACACCATGATTATATTATTGGTTGTATTATTTATTGTAGTATTAAATAATTTAAATATTTTATACTTTTCTCGCTATAATTATTGTTGAGCGGAAAATAAAATTAATTAAAAGTTAATATATAAATTCGAAAGTAAAAAATAATTAATTAACATTTATAAATATTCATCAAGTAAATAAGTAAGAAAAATAATTAATTGAAAATTATAAATAATCATTAAGTAAATTAATATATGAGTTTTGTTAACAAAAAGATAGTTTTCCTTTGGTGGTAGACGCACTCCTTGGGTGTGATGCATGGAACAAACCCCTGACATGGTAGGGGTCCGTGTCAAAATTTGAAATTAAGAATGAATAGAAAAAAAAATTGTACCACACACTAATTAGAGTCTTTTACTAACTAACATTACTAAAAGCTACTACATATGAGTTTGATCGACAATGATTTCTAAAATCAATTGTATCGTTTTGATAGTTTAACTCAACACAAATAATCTATACAATTGTTGATCTTAATTATAATTCAATTTTATATAATCATAACTTTTTTTTATTATTGCATGTGTTATTTTATTGTTCACTATTATAACATATGTAATAAAGTCGTCAATATATGTATATTAACAAAAAAATATTGAAGACTTCCCACTACAATAATTACAAACTTTAAGTTCTTATAGTATAAGAATTGTTCCATACTAATAATGAAAAAATATTGAAAAAATTTAAATTATTGTTTAGAAAAAAAATCAAATTATTAAATTAATTTAAAATTTTAAATTAAAAATAATAAAATTATGTCCTTACAAATGATTGAACTTATGACAGTGTAGTTGATGTAAGAGAATTTTACCACTTACACTATGATTATATTGTTGATTGTATTGATTATTTTAGGATTAAATAACTTGAATATTTTGTACTCTTTTAACTATAATTATTGTTGAGTAGAAAATAAAATTAATATATAAATTTAAAATTAAAAATAAAATAATTAAAATTATAAAAAGTTATAAAGTAAATAAGTAAGAAAAATTATAGGTTTGGAGTTAGTTTTGGAGTATTGTTAGTTGGATCTAAATTAATATTTAAAATTAATTATAAATAAAAAATATTAATTATGGTGTAGTTTTCAAGAGTTAATTTAAGCCATTTGATTAAAACAATGGCTATAAATTATTATACCTATCAATAGGTAAAAATTACAATACCTATTGTCTTAGCTTCCATTATATTATAACAACTCATTTAATTTGCCACATAAGTATTTAACAGACTTTACAATCCTACAAATACAAAACTTTAGTAGCACCGTTAGTATTCATTTCTCCAGCATTAATTCTCCATTACAATTAATTAAATGAATTATTATTATTTAAAAAAAAAACTTTTCAAATTCAGTTTCCTTTTTCATCTATTGCTCAAAAAACTCCATTAGGGTTTTCATTTTATTTTTCTCAGAAAAACTCTTCTCCATATTTCATTTTGGCTTTTTCTCTGTCAATTTTTATAGCTCTTATTCACAAAGATTTTCTTACTCTACAAGATTAGCAATATATATATATATAAATATATATATTTATATATACTCTGTATTTTGTATTTTGTTTCATTTTAATTATAAAAACCAATATGGATCTAATATTAGTAGAGACTATATCATATATCCTTTAACTAATAAGGCTTAAATCTTTTCATTAATAAATATATATATAAATATATTGAAATTTATAATATTTGACTTTAAACTTTTGTAGAAAAATAATTATTTTCCTCCATTTGTGATAGATGTTTAATGATATATATAATGTTTTCTAATAAAATTAGAATTTTGAATTATAAAAATAATGTTATATATTCTATAATCTATAATACTGTTTTGTTTGTTATATAATTATTTTTTTTTTATATAATTATTGAAGATGATGGACTCAACTAATTTAGTGAGTGAAAATTTACAATCACGTCGGAAAATAGATTTTGAAAGTGAAGATGGAATATTGTCTTCAAATATTGATATAAAATCTCTTCATTCTAAAATTAATGATGAGGCAATACAAAAGATTAGTATGGAACTTATTACTGAATGGGAAGCTTACGATTTTTATAATGCTTATGCCTATAAAATAGGTTTTAGTATTAGAAGAAGTAAAATGCATAAAGATTTAGATGATAGATAACATATATAATATTTTGCTGCTCATGTGAAGGTCATCGAGAAAAAGATAAACGAGATGCTACAGTAAAATCCCATCATGCTGAAACGAGATTTGGTTGTTTGGCAAGAATAAAAATTAATTCTCATCAAAATAGTAGATATCGTGTGGTTGATTTTGTTATGGAACATACACATGTTACATCAAGTCCTAGCAAAAGTCATTTACATAGATCTCAAAGAAGATTGACTCTAGCCCAAGCAGCTGAAATTGATGGCTGACATCTCAGGAATTACACCTAAGGCGAGTTATGATTTAATGGCTACGCGAGTTGGTGGGTGCGAGAACCTTGGATATACTATAGTTGATTATTGAAATTATTTGCAGAGCAAACGAACAATTCAAATGAGATTGGGAGATACCGGTGGTATTTTAGAATATCTTCAAAGGATGCAATTAGAAGACCCTGCTTTTGTTAGTGCCATACAAGCTAATGAAGATGACATGATAACTAATATCTTTTGGGTAGATGGAAGAATGATGGCAGATTATTTATATTTTGGTGATGTTGTTTCCTTTGACACAACTTACAAGAAAAATAAAGAGTGTCGACCGTTTGCAATGTTTGTTGGTGTGAATCATCACAAGCAATCTATTATCTTTGGAGCTGCATTGTTATATGATGAAACTGCTGAAACATTTGCTTGGTTGTGTTAGCCCAAGATATGTTTCCAAGAGGGGGGTGAATTGGAAATTTAAACTAATTTTGGTAAATTAAAACTTTTAACACAAAATTATGCAATTAGTCACTTAATCAAATAAAAGCAAGTATTATGGCAAGCAATATATTAAGACAAATAATTAAACTTGTAAAGTAAAGAGTTTAAGGATTAGAAAATGCAAACTCTCGATTTTACAAGGTTCGGTAGAGCTATGCCACCTACGTCCTTGGTCTTCAAAGCTATGGACCTAGCTTTGAGTTCCAATATCGAGCCAAGTTAACGGGCTTGACTAACCCTTACAACCGGGAAATTTTCACCAAGGTATTTCCAAACCTCTTACAATAGTTTTGCACCCCGAGGACTATTAACCTCTTTCTCAGATTGTTGAAGTGCCAATCTCACTATTACCGGGTTGTTTACAATACCGGTGCCAACCTCACCTCAATCACAATATGGAAATGTGTTTGATATTACAAGCTAAAATCACTCTAGAGATATGATGATACAATGGAAACCTAGAGTGAAAAGCAAGCACACTTAAGATGAATAAAATCAAATTTTGGCTCAAAGTGTGTGAAAAGTGTTTGTTTGGATTTCAAACTTGGAAGCTCATTAATCTCACTTAGATAGGTTAGATATTTGAAATAAATGCTCAACCAACTCCTTTTTTGAAAGAAAAACCAAGTTTATATAGTGTTTAAGAGAAAAGTAGCCGTTTATATCCGTTAGCACGTTTCCCGAGGTGAGGTCAGTCGTGAACTGGAATTCCGGATGGGAACCGGAATTCCGGATTGATGACAACCGGAATTCCGGATGGCTGACCAGAGGCAAAAATGCCATTTTTCGGGACTTAAACGCGCATAACTTCTTACTCAATTGTCCGATTTCAGAAATTCTAACTTTGTTCTCTTAGTTAAACACAATGTGATTTAGAAATTTAATCAAATTTTTTTTTGAACTATCGTGTGAGAAAACTTGTTGCACAAGTTAGTGAATGGGCCAAAATTTAAATTTATAAAACTTAGTGTGCTATGCAAATCACTTTAACAAGACTAAAGTAAATTTATACCATTTGATTTTGAGTAGTCTTGATGTAGATGAGCCTCCTAGCTTGATTTGCATGTTTTTGATCCCATGTTGACTTTTCCCGAGAGTTGACCTTGACTTTGACTTTGACTTTGACTTTCGGGTTGACTTTTGACTTTGGGCTTTTGAAGACCTCTTTTGAATAGGGTCTTGAGTTGTTGATTCCTTGATGCATATTTTGCTCTTGATATGCTTATTTATTTTCTCTTTTAAATTTGCTACAAAATCAATAAATCATTAGTAACAAATAATAATCAAATATTTGTTAATCATCAAAACAAGGAGATCTAAAAGTTTGAGTTAACAGGTTGTTTGACACTTTTGCTAAAACAATGTCAGGGAAAAAGCTAAAGACTATTCTTATTGACCAAGATGCAGCAATGGAAAAAGCTCTAGAGTATCAATGGCCAGAAACAACTCATCATTTATGCATTTGGCATATATATATCAGAATGCTGCAAAAAATCTTAGTGGGGGTTTTTTGAAAAATTTCGACAATTTACAAAAGATTTCAGTAGTTGTATTTATGATTATGATGAGAAGGATGAATTCATTGAAGCTTGGAATAGTATGCTTGAGAAATATGATCTTAGGGACAATAAATGGCTTCAAAAGATATTTAATTTGAGGGGAAAATGGGCATTGGTATATGGGAGAGAAACATTTTGTGCAGACATGATAACTACTCAACGAAGTGAAAGTATGAATAATGTAATCAAGAATTATGTTAGCTACAAGCATGAAATACCAAGATTTTTTCAACATTTTCAAAGATTAGTTGAGGATCGTTGATATGATGAGTTGAAGGCTGATTTTAAAGCAACTCAAACTTCATTGTCATTGTCTTTACCAGTAGAAATTTTGAAGCATGCTTCAATTGTTTACACTCCAATTTTATTCTGAATGTTTACGATTGTCCTATAAATATTCAAGGTGAGGTTGGAACAGTGGCAAAGTATACAGTAATTCCTCATGGAAATATTTTTGAGCACATTGTTACATATAATTCTTTTGATAATACAGTGACATGTAGGTGTAAGAAATTTGATTTTACAGGAATTTTATGCGCAAATATTTTGAAAGTATATTCGTCTAGGAATGTCATAAAATTCCTTGTGAATATATTTTAAAGAGGTGGACAATGCATTCAAAAACTAGATTTTCTACAACTATGAATTGCAAGAGTGTGTCTACTGAGGATGCAAAAGCAAATATGGCAAAATGTTATAAAGAAATTTGTAGAATGCAAACTCAACTCGCAACAAAAGCCGCCGAAGATGAAAAAGCATACAATATTGTTGTTTCTGCGTTTACTAAGATTTTTATAGATTTGGATGCAAGTGATGTAGCTCAGGGGAAAGAGATATCGACTACCATATATAATGGCATTGAAAACAAAACAAGTAATGAAATGGGTGATAAAATTAAAGGGTTCAAGACTAAAAGGAAAGCTCATGGTGGATCTCGAAGACTTAAAGGTGCACTTGAGAGAGCAAAAAGTAAGAAAAAAATTATCAATGAAGATTCTCCATCACAAAAGGTAATATTTACTTAGTTTTATATATTGTAATTTTTAACTGTGTCATAGTCTTTCTCCTATATAAGTTATAAGTGTGCATGCTTTTATCGTAAGATTTTCATAAAGAAAAAGCAAATGATCAAAGCCATAGCAGAATTGGTATACCTTTTTTGTCTACTAATAATTTTTTTTCAAGATAATGTGTCATCTTCATCAGCAAATATAGTTTTATTCCAGCACAAAGAAGTAACTATATTTTGGTCTATTTGCTATTTATTCTATGTTTTGTTTGTCAAACTTATTTTTAAATAATTATTTCAATAATAATTATATTTAAAAATATTAATTGCAGGTTATACCATACACGTATAATTTTGATGGTTATGAAGACATGAATGAGATAACGAGTATGGTTGAACTATTACACCACATGTAGGTAATTATTTATATATATCCATATGACCTATTTATATATAGTGTTTATTTTTAATTTTATTAAACTTTAGTATAAACTTATTTTTGCAGGCTATATCAACTACTACCACATTTAAAAGATTTACTAGCAATTATTTTTAATATTATGCTATATATAGGCAATCATTTTCAAAAGCCACAGTGGTAAACCGAGTCTTTGCATTTTGAGACATTAAATTTTTAAATTATTAAATTATGAAGTTTTTAGCATAAATAAATTGTGTTGTTTCATAGTCACCATTTTCTTTTATTGAATTCACGAACTCTTTTCTCATCAAATTTTGTGGCTGTGGAAAAAAGTAATGAAGGTATAATCTCATTCCTTGTAACTTTTTGACTAAGGTACATGGTAGAGACTAGGAGTATTGTACTCAATAGTGGTAAGGTCAAACTCATGACAGATAAATGAAAGAAAGAAAACTATCTTTTTATGATAGTTTAATGCAGCTAGTAGGATTGTATATATGTAGATATAAGAGAGATTGAAGAATATAGGCTATGAAATATTTTAAATAAATTTTATTAAAACTGCATTTGCATATACCATAGAAACTTTATTTATACGAATATATCATAATTTTTCTGAGGAATATATTAAAATGTCATAGAATATGTATTTGTTTTGAATATACTCATTAATTAGAAAATAATTAGTTATGAGGAGAGAGAAGAAGAGATGGAACTAACATAGTTAATCTTGAAAATTGAATCGGTTAAGTAGGCAAAGAGAAAGACACATGACAACTATTTATTGAAGGGACAAGAATGTAATAGGTAATTGGGGACAGAATTTTTTTTTTTCGGTAAAGTAATAGTGCTTATATGTGGCAAATTAAATGAGCATTCTTAATACAATTGGTTGGGATATATATTGGCATTGGGACATGGATAAGGGATAGGGAATTTGGGGCTGCATTGTAAATATGATTTTGTTTAGTTGTAAGGAAAATCTTACCCAATGTATACTTTTATTGAAGCTATAGCATGGAGGTATCAAGTAACTTATATACCAAAGAGTCACATTAGGTTTAGTAACATAATTAAAGATTTTTTTATCTTATTACTCCGGTAGGTTTTCTTAATATATATTAGAAAACCTACTTCTTAAAAGATAAAAACACAAAGTACAAATAACGCAACTCATCACTACATTTTTCTATGAAAGTAAACTTAAGTATATATCACGATTCGCAAATCAACAAACATCAAAAGCTACCATTAATATTTAATCAACTCCCATATTAAGAAATATAGAAGCGGAAAAAGCACACAAAAATTAACCCAAGATGAAAACAAAAAAGAAACTTACAATAGAAAATCCAAACTCCAAAAGAACATAACACAAAGAGGACGATCGAGGACTACCACTCTCTCATAGACATATATATATATATAAATATATATATATAGTTTACTAAATATTTAAACAGTACGTGGAGAAGAAAAGGACACGAACATGTACACATGCATACAATGCTTATAGAAGAAAGATTATCAAATTCTAATCGAACAAGGTGGTTTTAGCAAGAGGCGGAACGACAGAAGGAGCTGGTGATGGTGAAGGAACAGCGGCAGGTGGCGGCGGTGCAGCTGCTATTGCATCACAGTAGCCTTGGAGAATGTCACCTTCCTGGACAGTAAACCCTAAGGAGGTAAGCATGGCTGGCCAGCAGTTGCGAGCGATGAAGACGACAGATCTGCAGCAGTCGTGTCCGATATTGGTCTGGCCATTGAGAAAAAAGAGCACAATCTCATTCGAGCACGACTTCAGCTCCAGCAGAGCCGTCCAGCACTCCACTAGACCTCCGCTAGTCTCAAGTCTTTCTCTAATGTTATGAAAATTGTTCTTTTCTTTTCCAGTAACGGAGGCCACTGCTGCCGTCATTGTGGCCGGAAAATCTCTTCTGGCCTCGACTATGTTGTTGTCGATCAGCACTGGCCATGAAAGTAAAACGACGACAGCCATAAGTGTAGTAGTATTCATCATATTCATGTGATCGAACGACGTCGTTTGACTATATATATAAATAAGCTATAACTATAATCTGTGTTATATGGTATTGTGTTGTGTATTATATTGACGAATGCCATTTTATATAGGTGGTGATGAGAGTTAGGGTGATTAAGAGCTGGTGTAATTAATTTTTTGTACGTGGTAATTAAATTGCTATAAGATTGGCTTTTCATATCACTTACTGTTACGCGTACATTGGTTATTGTTATTATATGTGTGTTAATTTTTGGGCATTTGTAGTGGAATCGATGTTCGTATACGACTATATTATGCATTTATATATGCTTATAATGTCATTTTGTTCTTCCGTTAAACTAAATTAACATGAATAAAACAACCAAAAGAAACTGAATTATTTATAATTGTAACATCTCCTTATTTAATGGCTTCACTATTGTTGGTATTTATGTAAACCATAGAATAGAATATATATCGATACGTTTTCTTCATAAAATGATGATAGGAAAAACTAATGAGCCTTTAAAAAAAAAGAAAAAAAAAACTGATGAATGTTTACCATTCTAACCGCCATATGTAATGTATAACCATTCATCATTATCTTAATTGATATATCGACAATATATAAATGTAGGAATATGATTTTGTCTATTATTATACTTTCACGGATTGTAATTCGTGATGTACGGTAGCCGTCAGATGAGGGAGTTATTTGATCTGACGACTGAGATTGATCTAGAGGTAATTAGGGTTGAAAAGTAGAAACGTACCCTGACACTCATTTAATGTACTCTAAGTCTCATCTAATGTACCACAGAATACATTCCGTGAAAAAAAAAAGTACATATGCTACCGGGTTAACAGGCTTAGTGAAACAAAAAGAGCACCCGTATCCGCCGTAATGACCATGTGGGTCATGAGTGCTAGTACATCCTATATATCTAAATATCTAAATATATTATTATAAAGCAAAGTTTTTGAGAGTCGAGGGGACAACTAGTGGAAATTGTCGTGTTCCAATAAAAAATACTAAATTAACAAAATTATAATTCTATGACAAATTATATAAAAGACAAAATTATAGAGTAAATTATGTTACAATATTAAATAAAATATACACACAAAATAAAGAATATAAATATGAAGATAAGAATTACGACTCAAAATAATAAACTACACATAAAACACAATAAATAAATAAAATATATATAAGACTAAAAGAAAGTTACGTGCAAGGCACGTATGCATAGTTTTATGTTAGTCGCTATATATGTAACTGTAAAAATCATAAAAAAGAAAACTAAAGATCACTATAATAGTTGGTTCTGATCTTCTTTTACTTCGGTTAAAAGAATAATGTAATATTTTTATTTTGCACTTTTCACCCTGCAAAATGTATGTATACAAAATATTTATACTAAATTTAAGTAAATTTATACTAAATATTATGTAACGAAAATGAATAGAAAAATATAATCTTAAAATAGGGGAAAAGATTTATTAGTTAAAGTTTTAGAAAATCTTATGAAAAATAAAACTAAGCATAGTAAAACGTTATCTTAATCTTTCATCGGCTCAGCAGTTTGAATGGTGAATTGATTGTACTTTGGGCTCATCTGTCGGCACTTTTAATGGTGAATTGATTGTACTTTGGGCTCATCCGTCATTTTGGATCGACATATAACTGGATTCTTCATTTAATGACTGATAATCTCTCTATAGTTTTTTGGAGAAACAAGCGATGTTTCTGCAAAATTTAATTTAAATATTACTTTTATGATTATTAAGATAAGTTTCAGTAGGCTTGTAATTGCAAAAAAAAAAATATTACACATTTATATATATATAAATATATGATATACTAAATGTGAAAATATACCTCAGTTAAATACGACTTTAAGATGAGTAGGATGGAACTATGTTATCACCTCTGCAAGGTATACAATAACAGATCAAAGTAATTCCAATATATTACTGAAACAATAACACAGATAGTTATAAATATCATAAAATATCCCACTTTATTTTCTAACTAAATTAAAAAAAAAAATAAAGTACTTTTAAAATTTTAAAATATTTTTATGATATTTTTTTAAAAAATTAATTAAAAAAATCAAGTAAATAGAATAGATGATAACCTATATGTTTGTTGATATGATAAAAAAAATAGTAACCTTCATCATCACAGTTGATCCATAGAAAGACGTGACAAGGAAAACTTTTGTGACCTTTTGACAAACAAAGGAATGTTTAAGGCTTATAAAAATACAAATACATCATGGAAAAAAATCTTCCTCTAACTAACATATAATATGACCAACTTCTTCAAAAGAAACCATAGATGAACCTTTATCATAGTAGAATAGAAGCAAAGTACAAAAATGCTGCTAGGCTAAATGTCTCCCTTCATCCTGAGTTTGGAAACTTACAAACGTTAATATTTTTTTAGGGTAAATGCAATTTTGGACCCTTTGTTTTACAAAAGTTACCAATTGGACCTTGTGTTTTGTTAAATGACAAAATGAACCCTGTATTTTCTAAAATAGTACAAATAAGATCCTGAATTGATTTTTAAAATAAAGTTTAATTATAATCCGATCTAAAAGTGCTATGACAAAACTGTTTACATTTTTTGTATCTGTTCGTATTAAGCATTGTCTTCAAGTTGGTTGTATAAAAAAAAGTTGTCAAAAATTAACCTCAGGGTCCTATTTTTACTATTTTAGAAAATACAGGGTCCATTTTGTCATTTAACAAAACACAGGGTCCAATCTGTAATTTTTGCAAAACACAGTGTCCAAAATGGTATTTACCCATTTTTTTTATAACAACATTAGCTTTCATTATATACCAGAATCTGGATTTCATAAGCAAACAAAATTAGTTGTTCTTATTTTTTTAATTAATCTTACAATTCTAAAGATATAAAGGTTTGTCATTTAGAGAGTGTCATACTGTATTGTCTCGACTCTATGTGACTACAAATGCAGTATAAGTTCACATAGTACTCTTTTTTAAGAAAAAAAAATATACATGTATATATTGTTGGAAATATTTTACCAGGATCTAGATTTACTAACAAGTATGTTTCATTAACATGCTAATATGAATTCTAAAACAATGAAATAAACACATAAGGGTTTAAGAAAACCTTACATTGGGTGCAGTGGAATATAATGACTCCTTCCGTTCAGATCTCTAGCCCTTGATTCCTTTCTATAGCAGAGCATTATCAAGATCTGAACCTGGATCTCTTTCTCTCCTTCTTGAGCCTGATTCTCCTTCTTGTTGATTGGATTCTTCACAGTCTTCCACACTATGATTGAGATACCACTTGATGTGTGTGGGCACTCATTCTATCACTCAAGGCTGAATAATATGAAGAAGAAAAGAGAGGGAAAGTGGCGGCTAGGGTATAGGAAAGAAAGCTTAGAATTTTCTCTGAAGGAATGAGATGCATCCACTTTTTACTGAAGTCATCACTACCTATTTATAGGTAACCACCTAGGTTTAAGTTAGATTTAATTGGCATTAAAATAATAAAAAAATAAATGGTAAATTCCTTGCATAGTGGCCGGCCATGATATGGATAATGGGCCCCACTTTGCAATTTTACCATTTTGTCATTTTTCCATTCTATTTTCTCAAAAACGCCAATTTTCTAATTTAACCACTTCAATGCCAATTCCAATTATTTAATAACTAAAAATTAATTATTAAATGATATTGTCATTTAATATATTTATTAATTAGATATATAAAGTCTCTTAATTAATAAATAAAACCTAGAATCTCTTTTCTTCACAATTTTGCCCATGTTTAGTGAAAATTCAAAAACTAGACATAGTCTAATTTTAGAATTATAATTGATTAATCAAAATCAATTAACTGAGTCTTACAAGAAGTATCGTCTCAACTAGTATGGGGACCGTGGGCCTATATAACCGAACTTCCAATAAGCAGATCAAGAATTTGCCAAGTAAATTCACTGACTTATTAATTCCTTGTTGCATCCACGCATAGAACTTGGAATTGCACTCTCAGTCATATAGAACGCTCTATATGTTCCACGATATAGATACGCTATTAATTATCCATTGTTATAATCTCAATAATCAATGATCCTCTATAGATGATCTACATTGCATAGGGATAAAATTACTGTTACACCCTTTCAATGTATTTTATCCTTAAAACACTTGCCACCTATAAATGATATTTTAGAGAAATAAATAATCACTAAAATGAGATCTCAATCATTTACCTCTATTTAGCAAGCTCGAAGGAAATCATCGTTTCACTTCTAAGTACCTATAGAAGCTATAGATTCCATATCTATGATTAGTACTCCCACTTAATTGCACTACCAAGTTCCCAAAATGTACGTATCACCCTGACCAAAACGTAGGCTTAACTAACAAATCAAAAAACACGAATAACACTCTTGAGATCGAACCTAACCATGTCAGGATTAAGATCATTTAATCTAGATCAACTAGGTGATATCGAATTGAATAGATATTACGGTAAATTTATCATATCTAATCAAAGTTCAATATCGGTCCCTTCCAATGTATACTCCATACATCCGAAACTGGTAAACTTTGCTAGTGCCCTGGAAATGACATAACACTTATCCAAGGTGTAAGCATACCTATCGCTGATTATCATGTCATTCTAAATCCAGTGAACTAACAAATCAGGGAATTAAACTTTCGAACATATAATCAAGATTATATTCCACTATGCTGACAACACTATAATCATTAACAAATACATATGTTCTGGACTTAATTGAATTTATACATTAAGTATAATCATGAAATAAATCATGTGAACCATGCAACATAAAATGTTATTTCTGATCTTTATTAACTAGTAAATCTGATTATATTGAAATGAGTTTTATTTAGGGCACAAAACCTAACATATATATACATGCGTTTTCCATATTTGACAAGTTAAAATACTATACACAGAAATAGCAAATCATTATTGTGAGAATATATATTCGCAATAACCCTTACAAATACCAAATCTTTATTGTATTTGCCAAGCTTGCTCACGAGTGCAAATTCGTCGTCGAGAAGCTCAGTTCCAAATAACAGTCTAGTCCAGGTGCGAATTCCGAGGGAGATACATCTGGTCTAGGCCCCTTACACGATGGAGGCTCGACGGAGTACTCACTCGCTGATTCTGAGTCCATTCTCAGTCCTCTGATTAACGCCGCCTCCTCCGACGTTCTTAAGATCGCTGATCCAGTCGTTGATTGTGTTCAGAAGCTTATTGCCCATGGCTACTTGAGAGGCGAGGCTGATCCTAGCGGGGAAGCGGAGGGAAAGCTCTTGTCGAAGTTGATTGAATCAGTGTGCAAATGCCACGATTTGGGCGATGACCAGATGGAGCTTGCGGTTATCGGCAGTCACTTCGATATCTTTGCAAATTCATGGGGATTGTTTGCTTCAGATTGTGAAAACTTGCTATGATATACATTTTGGGAGTAAGAATGTGGTCAACCAGACCACCGCCAAGGCATCATTGATCCAAATGTTGGTGATTGTGTTTAGGAGAATGGAAGCCGACTCGTCCACGGTTCCAATTCAGCCAATTGTTGTGGCAGAATAAGAAGGTTTGATTTAAAATATTTTAAAAGCGTTAAAAAAATAACAAAATTGGTTAAACCAAGAATTAATTTTTTTTTTTTTTTTAAAAAAAAAAATCACCCAATAATTTCTCATAAACCAAGAATTATGTTATATGGCCACATTTTATATAGAATAGATATAGGGTAAATATTATTTTGGACCTTGTGTTGTGTAAAAATTACCAATTGGAACTTTTGTTTCTTAAATGACAAAATAAACCTTATATTTTCCAAAATGATAAAAATAGGACCATGAGCTCAATTTTTAACAATTTTATTTTTTAATATAACCAACTTTAAGACAATCTTTAACACGAACAGATATAGAAAATATAACCAGTTTATTTATAACATCTCTAGATCAGATTATTATTAAGTTTTATTTTGACAAAAAATCAGTTCAGGGTCCTATATGTACAATTTAAAAAAATACATGGTCTATTTTGTCATTTAACAAAACAAAGGGTTCAATTAGTTATAACTTTTGCAAAACACAGGGTCCAAAATAATATTTACCTTAAGATATATGAGAGCAATCTCAACACCACATACAGTACAAATGTATAATAGGAGAATTACCAAATTTTTTTAAAAAAAAAGTCTTACACGTTTGTCCATCAAATCAAATCTGTACTATTTTGCTCATAGTGCATTCAATCTGCACTAAGTGCGAATTTCAGATTTTGGATCCAATCCAATCCACACAATAGCTCAAATTCAATCCAATCTAATCCGTAAAAGTGCAAATTGGATCGGTTATTTTGAATTGGTTACTTTTTAATATTAAATTATTTAATATTTATGAAAAAAAAATATTTATTTTCACATAACTAGCAACAAAATAAAACAAATTATAGTTATTTTATGTCTCCAACAACACATTAGAATAAATAAAATGGCAAATAACAAATTCAAAAGAAGAAAAAAAATTGTATGTATAAATAAATATTTAATTATATGTAGAAAAAAAAATTATATATAAGAATAGAATATATATTTGATCTATTAAGCTTTGATATATAATTGTATTATATGTATTTGACTTTTAAATTAATATTTTCTATACATTAAAATATTATGTGTATATATAATTTTTTTTTTATTTTTTTTATAAATATGTGTGGATTGGATTGAATCGGAAACTTTCACATGTCAATCAACATCCAATCCGCATAAGTGCAGATTTTGAATTTTTCAATCCAATCCAATCCACACAAGTGCGGATATCCGCACTTTGCGAATTAGATTGGATCGGCTATTTTATGAACACCTTAGTAGGGATTTAACTAGGGGTGTGCACAAATTAATTCAATCTAATGATAACCGACTGATCCAATTACAACCGACCGCTAAACATTAGATATCTAATTGGATCGGATTAGATGTTGGATGGGATGTCCAAAAATCTAATACATCCAACATCCAATCGAACTAATTTGTATTTTCATTTAGTTTGTAAAGTAATTAGATTTTGTAGTTATATATATAGTATATATGTATATATTAAAATTAACATTAAAATTTTACTCTTTTTTCGGATTAGATAGATCCAATCTAAATCCAATACACTTGATCTAAAATATTAGATAGATTCGATCTAAAAAATACTAGGTTAAAAATATTAGATAAACCCTCATTAAACTAATAGATATAAATGGAATACACCCAATGGATAAAACTGATCTGATCCAACATTTAATGGATGTTAGATCGATTGGATGACTAACATTAATTAGATCGGATCGGATGATAAATCTAACGTCTAATATATAATTAGATCAAGTCTAGATAAGCCTAAAAATATTGGATGTGCTACAATAAACACCCCTAACTTTAACAAAATCCTATGAGATCTTTCCGAAGATTTCATGACCAACAAAGCAATTAACTTAAAGAAAAGGGTAGTTATTATTTAAAATGGGAAGAAAGAACTAAAAAGGAACCTAGGAAAAATTACTAAATTGTGCTCTACTAAAACACTACCAGTCTACAAGACTACAGCTCTTGGTATACATAGAAGATGATATAATTTTCTCTAAAAAGAATCCTAGTTTGGTTTATAGTCCAAATGACCTCAATGCATAAGTAGTACTTGAAGCTCTATAACTGATTTTATAAAGATATTAGCTAAAAAATACAAAGGAAAAAACAAGAACATTGTGTGCAAAAGATGTGTACTTTAGAGAATATTGCTAGGCCAAACATAGAAAGAGCCACAAGTATCCATCATTTACTAATAGAAATCCATTGTAATTGTAGGGCTCCACTCCATAGTTCCATCTCATATTTAGCATACATAGTCCAACAATCCACATTTTATTATAATATCATAATGGAAACCATCAGGATGGAGATTGGAGAAGAGCTCTAATCTACTGCGATAAAGAGCTCCCCACATCAATTACAAACCTGTACCTCACATCAGATTTGGCAAGCCTTTCAAAGGCCGTGTTAATCTCCTCCATCTTGATTAGCTCAATATCTGCTGTGATGTCGTGCTTGGCGCAAAAATCTAGCATTTCCTGTGTCTCTTTTATTCCTCCAATATCGCTTCCTCCAACCATTTTTCTCCCTGTTCTCCCACGCATTGCAATTTTCAAGAAATGAGTGAGAACATATTAAAAGAAATTGCCCATCAAATGCTTAACCATCAAAAGCAATAACTTTGTACTCATAAAGTAAAGAAGCTATTATGTTTTCAGTATGGCTTGAATAATCTTTGAAGTAAAACAAACTTAATGGAAAAGATGGTGACTAAAACAACATATGCTATATGAAGGAACGTTGTAACTGCTAAACATAAAATTCAGACTCAAACACTACCCTCAATTATGTGACACCTCTTTTCAAACCAGTTTATTTTTAATGGGGGATGTCACCATGTACATATATGGTTAATAAGGCATTTTGCATTATTCAGTGTAATGATTGAGACTCACCCAAAACTAGAGGGAAAACAGGCAGCTCCAGAGGTTTGTCAGGTAAACCAACAGTGATCAGTTTCCCATTAAGCTTCAGTAAAGCTAGTAGTGGAGTCAGGGGATGAACTGCAGCCACAGTGTCAATGATGAAATCCATAGTGCCCAAAGATGCCTGAATGTGAAAAAAGGATACTATAATATTTCAGTTACCAATCAAAATAGTGTTTAGACGTTTAGTCAACGAAAAGATTGATTTACCAAATACCTTGAATAGAATAGCTATACCCATCTAACAACATAATTGTAGTATAACCATAAATAATAAAAGAAAAACAATAGAAAGAGAATAAAGATGGTGTATGAAAGGTCACATGATTATTTAAAAAGCAACATGTAAAAGTGAAATATACATGTTTTCACAGTTTGACCGGGTGACCATAAGTGACCCTAAGGTTTTCTGAGTCTATGGGGATTTGAGCCTTGGAACAGATGCTTACCAGAGCTTTCCAACACTCCTCCTCACCACTAGACAACCGTTTGGGGTTATAAAGAGAGAGAACTTGATGTGAAGGTGGTTACTTTACTCCCATGTAGTTCTGGAAATAAATCATTCTTGGAATGGTTACAAGTTACTAATTACTAAACTTGTTCATTGCAAGCTAGACTAGTGATCTAATAGCTCAAGCCCCGAGTTAGTTACCTATATATACTATCTCCAAAAAATTGTATAAAAATGTATTATCTAGTTGTAACTGGGAGAGAGTTAGTTAGATTGGTTCTACGAAGTAGAGAGAGAAGTGAAACTTGTAACTCTCAATCGTTCTTGATCAAGAATCATTGTAATTCTGTAACACTCTTGGCGATTAATGAAGATTATTATGGCTGTTGTTCAACCGAGAAGTAGAGCATTGCACTGGGCTCGAACTCGTAAAATTTCTGATGTCTTGCTTCTTTTGTCATTGTTTAAATCTTCTTATTTTTCTTTGTGATTCTTGGATCGACTGTGTTCTTAATTGTGTGTTTTTGAGTGAGTGAACTTTAGACTTGTTTGTGTTCTTCATATCAAGAATGCATTTCTAAATGGAACTCTGGTATGCTCGGATGTAAACCAGCAGCAACACCGGTGGGGCCAAAAGGAAAGTACAAGAAGAAAGAAAAATAAAAAGTTGTAGACAAGGGGATGTATCAATGATTAGTAGGAAAATTGATTTATTTGTCTCACACCAGACCGGATATTGCCTTTTCAGTTAGTTTGGTTAGTCAACATATGCACAACCCTTCAGAATAACACATAGAGGCATTTTACAGGATATTACAGTGCCTAAAGAAGACACCGGGAAAAGGTTTGTTGTTTAGGAAAAATAAAGAAAGAGGTATATAAGCATACACAGATGTAGATTGGGCAAGTTCAGTTGAGGACAAAAGATCGACATCTGGATATTGTAGCAAGGTATGGGGAAACCTTGTTACTTGGAGAAGCAGGAAGCAATCTATTGTTGCAAGAAGTAGTGCCAAACCTGAGCTTAGAGCTCTTGCTCAAGGAGTTTGTGAACTAATTTGGATCAAACGAGTTCTTGAAGAACTAAAACTTCAAAAGTCAAGTCCTTTGAAACTACACTGTGAAAATCAGCTATTAGTATAGCACACAATCTAGTTCATCATGATAGAACCAAACATGTGGAGGTAGATCATCATTTCATAAAGACAAAACTGAAGAAAAGGAGTAGTGTTGTTTTCGTACCTAGCAAACAACAAGTTGTTGATTTGCTGACAAAGGAACTAACAACAGAAAGCTTCGATGACCAAGTGTGCAAGCTAGGCATGTGGGACTTGTATGCACCAGCTTGAGGGAGGGTGTAAAATAATCAGTATTAATTAGGTTAGTTGAGGTGTTAGTAGTTGTTAGTGGAAGTGTAATTAATGTCTAAGTCTGTCCTCAGCCTATTTAAAGGCTTCTTTCCAATAGTAATAAAATAACTCAAGTGAATATTTCTTCTCAATTTCTACAAGAGATATGACACAAGAGGCTTGGCCATGTAAGTGAAAGAGGGATAAAAGAGTTGAACAAACAAGGATTATTTGGAAAAGTAAAGCTTGAACGACTAAATTTATGTGAATATTATGTGTTTGGTAAGTCTTGCAGGATTAAGTTTGGAACTGGCAAGAAGAACAAATGGAACACTGGATTATATTCACAGTGACTTATGGGGACCCTCAAGAACAGCATCACACTTAGGAGGCAAGTCCTATCTCTCAATTGTAGATGATTATTTAAGAAAATTAAGGGTATTTTATTGAAAAGTAAAACTGAGGTACTTGAAAAATTCAAACATTGGAAAATCATGCTTGAAAATCAAACTGCAAAGAAAGTAGAAAGGCTGAGAACATACAATGGTTTAGAATATAGTTCAGATGAGTTTGATGTGTTTTGTAAGAATGAAGGTATAGCTAGGCACAAATCTGTGAGAAAGACACCTCAACAAAATGGAGTTAGAGAGAGATTCAACAGGACCGTATTGGAGAGGGTAAGTTGCATGCTATTAAGTGTTGGTTTGCCAAAAGTATTTTGGGCAGAATCTGTGACAATTAAAGCTGATTTGATCAACAAGTGACCCTCAACAACACTGAACTTCAAGACACCAGATGAGATCTAGTCTGGGAAACTATCAAGCTATGAACACTTAAAGGTATTTGGCTGTGTGTGTTATGGACACATCCGGTAGGACAAGCTTGAGGCTAGAGATTTGAAATGCATTTTCTTAGGCTATACAGATGGAGTCAAAGGGTATAGACTGTTGTGTTTGGAGCCAGGAATGAGGAAATGTATTATAAGTAAGGATGTCACATTCAATGAAGCTTCTATGGGGTTCATGACAAACTTGTTGGAGACAAAGCTGAGATTGATCAAAACAGAACTGAAGCAAAGGAAAAACTGAGCTTGAGGTGGAGTCTTCTACTAGAATGGAGAATGATACACATGCTGATCATGAAAGCGGTGATTCAGAACATGTAGCTAAGCAGATCAGAGGAATTACAAGCTAGCAAGAAACAGAACAAGAAGAAAGGTAAAACCCCCGAAAGGTATGGTCATGCTGACTTAATTGCCTTTGCTTTTCATGTTGCAAGTGGGATTATCCAACAGGAACCTACTCGCTATACAAAAGCAATGAAAAGCAAGGATAGAAAGAAATGGAATGCAACAATGTCAAAAGAGATGCACTCTTTGAAGAAAAATTACACCTGGGAATTGATCTTAAAGTCTGATGGTGCCAAGGTGGTTGGCTGCAAATGGGTTTACATATAGAAGGAAGGGATTCCAAGTGTACAGCAGGCTAGGTACAAAGCAAGGTTAGTTGCAAATGGATTTTCTCAAACTGAAGGGGTGGACTACAATGAGGTATTCTCTCCTGTAGTTAAGCAATTAGAATTTAGTTGGCATTAGTTGCTTATAACAACTTGGAATTAGAGCAACTAGATGTCAAGACAACGTTCCTATATGGGAACATAGATCAAAGAATTCTAATGAAACATCCTGATGATTTTGAAAAAGTGGGAAAGGAAAACATGGTGTGCTTTCTGAGAAAGTCTCTATATGGTTTGAAACAATCTCCTAAGCAATGGAATAGGAGATTTGATGAATATGTGACCAAGTTGGGTCTGAAAAAGAAGTAAGTTTGATTCATGCATGTATTTCAGAGAGAAAAATGATATTTTATACCTACTACTGTAAGTTGATGACATTCTTATAGCCAACAAAAGTATGCAAGAGATTAAACATCTTAAACTCCAACTCAAGAAGGAGTTTGAAATTAAGGATTTGGATCCTGCAAGTAGAATCCTAGGCATGGACATCAAAAGAGATAAGGGGAAAAAACACTATACTTGAACCAAAAGAGCTACATCCAAAAGGTTCTGGATACCTTTGAAATGAGTAACTCAAAGACAGTCATTACTCCCTTTGCACAATGCTGTAAGCTAAGTGCTACTCAGATGCCTAAAGATGAAACTAAAAAACCTGAGATGTCTAAAGTTCCTTATGCTAATGCAGTTGGATCAATCATGTATGTCATGGTCTGTACCAGACCTGACATAGCCTATGCACCAAGTAGGGTAAGTAGATTTATGAGAGACCCAGGAAAAGAACATCGGGAGGCCTGAGATACTTAAAGGGAACAATGGACAAGAGACTAGTGTTTAGCGTGAACAAACAGACACTAATGTGATCAATGGCTATGTTGACTCAGATTACGCAGGTTGTATTGACACAAGAAAATTCCTAACTGGCTATGTCTTTAATATGTATGGTACTGCTATCAGTTGGAAAGATTATCTTCAAAAGGTGGTTGCTTTGTCTACAACTAAAGCTGAGTATATCACCTTAACAGAAACCATAAAGAAAGCAATATGGTTGACTGGTTTAATGGAAGAATTAAAGTCGAGACTAAAGATTATCACAGTTTATTGTGATAATCGAAGTGCTATGCAATCAACCAATAATTATGTACATCATGAACGTACTAAACATATAGACATAAAGCTCCATTTCATAAGAGAAATTGTTGAAAAGGAAGCTGTGAGAATTGCCAAAGTCCCTACAATGGGCAATCCTTTTGATATGATTACCAAAGTAGTGTCAAGAAACAAAATGGGTGCATTTGTTTTTTTTAAGATATAAACCTCTAAATCTGGATGCACATCTAAATAATACGATATCATATCTAAATCTGAATACTGAAATATTAAGACTATTTGCTTTTTCACATCTAAATGTATTTTCCAAAGTATTTAATTATATAATATTAATAAATTTATTATATTATATTATATTTTAAAAAAAAAATAAACAAACAAATATTTTGAAATAAAAAAAAAAAACAAATAATTAAATATTATATATTTTTACCTTACAATATATAAGAATCAAAAGTCTATAGTATACCCTCTAAATATTGTTTTGGTGGATACCAAAAAAAAAAGATCTCCTATTTGTTTCGACATTTAAAAAAAAAATTTAATAAAAAAAATCATGATTGTGTACGTTACTATATAAGGTCACTTGTAAATTTTTAAAATTTTTTAAATGGTTTATCATGCTGAACATAAGGTTCAAATATTTTATTACATGTGCCACTGTGTTTTCTTATACTCGTGGTGAGAAGCTATTTGAATTTAATTTTCGATAAACTATTCCGAATTTTATAAAAAATTACAAGTGATCTTAATAAGTAGCTATAACGTACACGATCGTGAAAAAAGAAATTAAATAAAAAGCTCTCCTATATACCGAAACAGATAAATAGAGTAGTCTACCAAATAATTTTTTTAGGAGATATACTACCTATATTTGCTATAATAATATAGAGTACAAATAGATATAATATACATAATATATTTTTTTTATGTAATATAATATATATCATTTAAGAATCCTATATATGTATAACGTTTAGTTTGACAAAAAAAAAGTTAAAAAAAATGATAAAAAAAAAAAAAAGAAAAGAGATGAGAATGATGATAATAAAAAAAATAAGAAAGCTGACCTTGATGTTGATTGATATTGCGGCAGAGAGATAGAGAAAAAGTGGAATACTATATATTTTTTATTAAGAGCGCATTAAGTCTGATTCGGTAAGAGGTATTAAGTAGTAAAAAGTGAACAAAAAATAAAAAAAAACAAACACACTTAATGACTTAAAATCTAACTGAATAAGATTCATGCCTCCATTAAGTTTAAACAAATGGAACCTAAGCACTACTTGAAGATGATAGGAATTGGAGTCAGTTGAGCCCTGTTGGGTTGATGAACCTCAATACAGCCATGTTTAAAGTTTTGAGTGATAGAAACTTGAACAAAGGTGGAGATTTGTTGAAATGGTTACAAGTTACTAGCTACTAAACTTGTTCATTGCTATCTCACATTGCATAAAAAGGTATTATCCAAATGTAACAGAGAGAGAGAGAGAGTTAGTTATATCAGTTTTGCGAAGTAGAGAGAGAAGTGAGACTTGTAACTCTCTATTGTTCTTGATCAAGAACTATTGTAATTTTGTAACACTCTTGGTGATTAATGGAGATTATTATGGCTGTTGTTCAACCAAGAAGTAGAGCATTGCACTAAGCTTGAACTCGTAAATCCCTAGTGTCTTTCTTCTCTTTTCATTGTTTAATTCTTCTTATTTTTCTTTGTGATTCTCAGATTGATTGTGTCCTTGATTGCGTGAGTAAACTTTAGACTCTATTGCCTTGATTCACAACAATCATGTCCAACAAAATATAGACAGACATTCCTACATCGTTTGGATAGGGACTAAATTCCAAAAGATTCAACTACATTTCAGTTTCATTTGTTCATTTAAAAACTAAATATCAGTACCTTAATTTTTGCAGGGTCTGAAGAAAGAAGGAAAGCATCAGCACCAAGTCTATCAATTGCCTCAGATTCTTTATTTGGGGAGCCACTGATGACAGTCACTTTTAATCCAAAGGCCTTTCCCATCTTCACAGCAACATGACCAAGCCCACCAAGACCTGCCACACCCAAATGTTTACCTGGCTCTGTCATTCCATAATATTTCATTGGGCTGTACACAGTGATTCCAGCGCACAGAAGTGGGGCACCGGCATCAGGAGCCAAGTTGTCAGGAAACCGGAGCACAAAACGCTGGTTAACAACCACCATATTGGAATAACCACCGTATGTTTTACTCCCATCATGGTCATGGGCATTATAAGTGAAAATTGTTCGGGGGCAGTAGTTCTCCAAGTCTTGTTGGCAAATCTCACATGTCTCGCAGGATCCCACTATGACACCAACTCCAACACGCTCACCCTCTTTAAACTTTTTCACATTAGTCCCAACTTTCGTCACAACACCAACAATCTCATGCCTGCAATACAAAAGGTGATAAGATATCCTGTAACATTAAGTATGTATATATATTGGAGGCTATGGATTGGGATGGCAAAGGGAAGAAGGAAGGAGACAACGTGAAACACAGTCCCCATCCTTGCTGTTCTTTGGGCTAATTAATTGAAAAGAAATTGTTGAGTTTTCAATGATATAGAAGAGGGTTGTAAGAAAATAAGGTTAAACATTGGTAGCTATTTGGATTTTCAAGAGGAAAGACTTCAAACAATTATCTTTTCTGATGCTACTGTGTGATTGGCAGGTGTAGATATATTAGGCCGTGGCAATAAAGATATTACTCAGATGATTTTTATCAATAAAAAAGTGATTAATAAATATACATAAGAATTTAATTCCTTGGACATAAATCAAAATAAAGCTGAGAGTATGCAATTGTTAAAGTGATCACACAAGGCGATGTAAGGAAGCTAACACACAAGAGTGGTGTTTCAATGAGATTTCCCAGATAAAATGACTTGTGATGGTCTTCTTGCAAGTATTTCAATGTTTTTGTGAGTGCAATACAAATTTACAAAGATAAGAAACTAGGAGAGAGATTGTTATTAGTTTTGTATTATAAGTTTTCCACTACTTGAGTTAATAAAAAGAGGATGCTTTTGTATTTGGACAAATTATGAAAAACAAAAACAATAGAACAGTCCAATCCTACGATAAACATCCAATGATGAAAAGTATTTCATGTTCCCAAGTTTCTTTTTGAGAAGTAGATTATTATAGTGAGATTTATCTGTTTAAAGGTAGATTCAAATACATATATAATTTTTTTTTTTTGTTTGAAGAAATACATACATATATAAAATTTAGAAACAAGTTAGATACAAAAATAAATCATACCCGGGAACTATAGGGTAGTTTGTAAAACCCCATTCATTCTTTACAGAATGTAAGTCTGAATGGCAAACTCCACAATAAAGTATTTTGATAGTGACATCATTTTCACCATTGTCCCTGCCAATAATGCAAAAGCACAATATCACATCCTAAACTCATTTGATAATAAAAATTTAATATCTGAAGGCTAATTACATCCCAGAAGTATGGAAAGAAACCTTTTGTCATTTTCAGTCGAGAAAAATGAATAAATAAATGGTCTAAAGAGGCAGCAGCAATTACGTTTCAAAGATTTACATGATGTTGCATGTTAGGGAAGGTTACAGATTAGATTTGAGGCACTGTTTGAGAGGGCTTGAACCCGTTTAGAACAACAGAAAAGTAAATCGTAAAAAAATTAATAAATTAAATCAACCCTTTATCACTGTTGATACTCTAAAAGAAGAAAACGCCACTAGTACATATACCGTTTAAGACAAACTTGGCGTTTAGCTAGTTGTATAATCATCCTTTTTAGTTTGTTTATATATATATTTTTTATAAAACAGGAGAATCTAAGAAATAATATATATAATAATACTTATACTAACACTATAACGCATCAACAATAAATCTTAACAAAAGTACAGATGTGTAATATCGATAACTCTGTCCTAAAATTCATCGATCTATGGAGACTCTAATAGCAAAAGAAGCCCAAATTACATTATATACATTTTTCAATATATTCACAATGTAAATCTAAAAAAACAAATAAAAAACCTTCTAGAGAAATGGAATGGTGATAAGACTCCAGAATTATCAGTGGCAGCCCAACCAAATGCCTTTTGTGGGTGCTCTTCAGTGGGTGGTTTCGCCATTGTAATATCCTCAAATCACACTCTCAGACCTCAGCCTCAGTCACTGTGGTGATGACTTAATAAATCCAGGAATATAATAGTTTATTAATAAGTATCAGGAAGGATGGTGAGAAATAAATGCTTCTTTCTTTTTTTTCTCTTCACATATTTTTTTTTTTATATTGTAGGAAAAAGAGTGAAATATATGAATCTGAATGAGTGAGTAATTACAAAGTAAATGATATCTAAAAAATATGAAGTAAAAAAATGATATATAAAAGAAATAGAGTAAATGAAAAAGGAAAGATATTCCTACAGAAAGGGGCAAAAAAGGAAGGATATCCCTACAAAAGGGCAAAAAAAAAAAGAAGGATATCGTGTCATTTTGTACCAATATTATTCCTTCCAATAATAATAATAATAATAAATAATAATAATATTACCTAAAAAAATTGTCAATATACTATAATTCCAGATAATGGTGTAGGTGGTGGACTTATGCTTCTCTGGAAGTCAAATGTAGATATTGCTCTTAATAATTTCTCTCTTAAACACATTTGCTTCATATTGAATGTCATGATTATAACAAGTGAGGATGTACATACTTGGACAATACTAAGGAGATGATGTTTTGATGTTGCTCCTCAAAGGCCTTAGCTGGTTGTGGGAGACTTTAATAAAATTCATAACAAAATTGGTGGTCCACCTAAGAATCAAGTATAAATTGAGACCTTTCAATCAGCTATTAAAGAAAGGTGAACTTATCACATTGACTAATAAAAGTCAATGTCAAGGAAATGTTAAAGAAAGGTTTGATTATTGTTTTTTCTAATGATTTTTGGACAGATTTCCTTCACATGGCAATCCTGCAATATCTTGATTTTTATCACACCGACCATCTCAAGGGTCAGATTTTAATGCAGGGTGAGCAAGCTACGAAACCAGTTTTCAAGTCTAGATTTAGATTCAAAAAATTTTGGATTAAAGAAGAGGAATGGTTTGATATGATCTTTAAAAACATGTGCTACTCAACTTTAGGCTTGGCATCATCACAAGTTTGGTAGTATGAAAAGTGTATCAAAACATCTCATGAGCATGTTGTGACATTGCAAAACTCATCCAATACAGACCAATCTCACTTCATGGCCCTTAAAAATTTAGAAACAATCATGGATGAGCTTCTTGCTCAAGAAGAAGACTATTGGCACCAGAAGTCTAAAATTTCATGACTGAAATCTGGTGACTCAAACGCCAAATTCTTTCACCAACGTGCTAATGTAAAGCATACTAATAATCATATCAAAAACCTCCAAGATGAAGATGGTTGTACCCATACCAGTAATCAAGAAATCCTTGTTAACATTGAAGATTACTTTACTGGGATTTTCAGCACACAAGGTATTGACCAACAAGCAATGGAGTATGTTCTTGAAACCATTATAACATCTATTTAAGCTTATTCTAGAATAGCCCTCTCCTTACTTTACACAGCAGATGAAGTGTTTCAAGCCTTGAAATCTATGTTTGATGATTGTAGCACTGGTTTGGATGGAATATTACTGATATTTTATACTAATTACTAGAATATTGTCGGTTCTCTTGTCACTTTTGCTATCTTGGATGTCCTCATAATGGTTGTGATCCCTCTTTTTTCAATAAGACTCTGATTAGTCTCATTCTGAAAGTAAAGAAGCCAACTAAGATAACTCAGTTCCAACCCATAAGTCTGTGTAATTTCCTCTACAAACTTGTCTCCAAGACCATTGTTCTTTGTCTTCAACCTTTCCTCTTTACGGTAATATCAGAACTCCAAAGTGCTTTTCTTTTGTAGAGGCTTATTATGGATAATGTTCTTGTTGCCTTTGAAGTCCCGCACTTGCTCAAAAATAGAAAGAGAGGATTTAAATAGGATATGCTGCAATAAAATTAGATACGAGCAAGGCTTTTGATCGAGTTGAATGGCATTTTGCAAAACAAGTTATGTTGAAGATGAGGTTCGGTAGCAGTTTAGTACATCTGATCCTTCGATGTTTAAGATAATATCTTATTCATTTCTCTTGAATGGTGTTGTACAAGGTTCATTTTCTCCCCAATGTGGTATTAGGCAAGGGAAACTATGATAAGTTTTGATTTTATGGTTTTAAATCAGGTACGCTTGGAAGAGTTTTGTATTAGATGGTTATCATTGTACCATAGCCCTCAGGATCTCCATATGTGTGTACATTAAATCAAAACAATAAAAACAATAAGCTTAGAGTATACCTCTTGAAGCCTATCAGGGTATCCTCAAAACTTTTCGTAAGTTGTATCCCTTAATCCAGTTGATGAGGAATATGCAATTTGGACTCACACCAGTGTCTTCCAAATCCATCCACCACACACAAGGAATAGTGTGGGCTATTAGGATAAAGTGTATAATCTTGTTCTTGTTGAGTTCTCAACACATGAGCAAGAACAATAGAGAGAAAAACCAATTTCCTTTTCTCTCTACAGATTCGAATTTTTCTGTGTGAAAGAAGTGTTCTGATTTCTCAAATTAAGCTTCTATTTATAGTAGTTAAATCTCTTTAATTCAATCATTATTTAATTGTTTAAATAAATAAATATATATATAATCGAATTCAATTACTAATATTTATGATAGAATCTCTCAACCACTTTGAGACAATGTCTCAACAACCTTGAAATATCTATAACCACTTTTCAAATTAGATATTTACCTAATTGAAATAATTAAATAATTAATTAGCCCAAAAAGATAAATCCCATAAGGATGGGGACAATGCTTAGACGTACCTGTATCTTTAGGACTAGATTGATGTCTTTTGTCTTGACAAATCTTGTATCGATGAATTTTTTCGTTAACAATTTTTGTCTTTTTTCCTGTTTAATTAATTTGAAAAAATTATTTATTTATTACAAAAATAAATAATTACTATGTTTCCAATTTAAAATAGATTTTTTCGAACATCTTTATACAACTCTTCATCCCTACTCTTGACAGTGTTTCAAGGTGGCGATTTGGGAACCATGATAGACCTATAATTCTAAGCTCCAATAAACTAGATTATTTATTGAGTCTTTTTTTTTTTTTTTTTGAAAAAAAGCGTACTTAATATATAAGGGAAAATTAGACCTCTAGGTCATTACAAAATAGGTTTGAAAAAATGGCTGAAAGCGGAATAAAACCAAACCTCTGGTGAGCAAATGCCCACTTTGCCACATTATGGGCTACAAAGTTACAAGATCTACCAATATTAGAAAATTTACAACTAATAAACGAGCGAGAAGCACTATTACAAAATAAGACATAGTTTTCAATTGCCTTGTGAGAATCAATCCCGTTCAGAGCATTGATAACTACTCTAGAGTCACTCTCCACAATAATAAACTTGGACCCGAGATCCTTTGCAACTGAAAGCACCAAACAACAAGCCGCAACCTCTCCACACAGAGCATCAGAAAAATTAAGGCGATCCGTCTGAACCCAAACCACCTTACCAAGATGGTTCCTGGCCACAAGTTCCAAACACATACTATCAAGCCCCACTCGAACATCACAATTCAGCTTGATCCGATCCTGTGGGGGTGGATTCCAACCCTCCTTTGAGTACGGAGTAGGGTAAGGGAAAAACAAAGTATGTAAATCTGCATAAGCAGAGCAAATAGAGTCAATACAATCCTTTATTTATTGAGTCTCATCAACCAAATAATCCCTTATTTATTAATTCCATGATTAATCCACTATAAATATGGAATTGCACTCTTAGTAATTATAGAATTATATTTATTGAGTTTAACTGCAGTGTCCATTGATATAATTAATTACATTGATTAGCCCTCCATGTGTTGGTTTGTAATTAGTTTTGATCAAAATAATGTTTTACCCTTCTAATGACTTCTTTATCCTTTAGTTCCATTTATTCACTAGTGGAAGTATAATTCAAGATCACATCTGAATTTGTACACAACATTCCAGTTCTAGAATTAACACTTAAAGGGAACCAACATTTGATCCCTTAGAAAAGTCAGGATTCCATAATTGTACATCATGTTCCTAGCCATCCATATTATTAGATTCCCAAAATAGAAGTTGTAAGAATTATCTTCTCTGAGAAACTTTAACGGCTGAATCAAAAAAAAATTAATAACATGAAAAAGAGTCCATGATAACTCAGGATTTAGGCCAATCTACTATTGATCATCATTATAATATGAATTAGGTCTTTATATTAAACAACATGTTAATAAAGACAACTTCATTCATATCAGTCCTTGTCATATATAATCTCTATAATATACAACACCCTCACTTAGATGTCTCACTACATTAGTAATCTGAACCAAGATTACTTATACCGAAGAATGGGCATCAGTGAACCGTTCTAGCAACCATTGATTAAAGATTCCAAAACTTTACTTGGTATCGTAGTCGTACCGATGTGATAACATCAATCAGTACTTATACCATGTTAGATTTTATGCCCTAAATAAAACTCTATTTAAATGTAATCTATTTTATTCAACATCAATAAAGAAACAGAAGTATTTTTCTTTCATTTGTGTATATTTTGGTTCACTTTATCAATTGCTTGTCTATTTGATTTATAAATTCATCTTAAACCCTTTTCACATACTTGATCATGTTTATTGTGCTGTCATCACATTGGAAAGTAAACATGACTATGTGAATAAAGTTTCCTAGATTTATCAGACACAGGGTTTTACTGATATGATAATCTACAACAAGAGTTTACTTGCATTTGGAGAAATGCTATGTTCTTTCCAGAACATTGGCTAAAGTAAAGCTCAGGTTGGATGCATGGAGTATGCATCAAAAGGGACCGATATTGAACTTTGACTTAGATTTAATTAAACTTACCGTAAAATCTATTCAAGTCAATATCGCCAAGTTGATCCTAGATCAAATGTTCTTAAACCTGTTATGATTAGGCTCAATCTTGAAATGCTATTCGTGTTCTTTGATTTGTTAGTTAAGCCTACTTTTAGGTCAGGGTGATACGTACATTTTGGGAACACGGTAGTGCAATTGAGTGGGAGCGCTAGCATAAACATGGAATCTATAGCTTCTATCTGGCGAATAGTAAGCAAAGGATGATCTCCTTCGAGCTTGACCAAACGAACATAAATGGTGGAGTACTCATTTCACATAAGCTGAAATATCATTTATACGGGGTCAAGTGTTTTAAGGATAAAATATATAGTAGGGTGTTACGGTAATCTAATCTCTTTACAGTATAGATCATTCATATAATAGATCATTGATCACATTAGGATTATAACAATGGATAACTAATGATGCGTCTATATGGTGGAACATATAGAGCATTCTATATACTGAGAGTGCAATTCTAAGTTCTATGCGTGGATTCAACGAAGAATTAATAAGTTAGTGAATTTTAGTGCTAAATTCTTGATCTACTTATTGGAAGCTCGGTTATATAGACCCATGGTCCCCGCACTAGTTGAGATAATATTGTTTGTAAGACTCATGTAATTGGTTTTGATTAATCAATTATAATTCTCAAATTAGACTATGTCTATTTGTGAAATTTTCACTAAGTAAGGGCGAAATTGTAAAGAAAGAGTTATTAGGGACATATTTGTTAATTATGATACTTTGTATGGTTCAATTAATAAATATGATAAATGAAAATATTATTTAATAATTATTTATAGTTATTAAATAGTTAGAATTTGCATTTAAATGGTTGAATTAGAAAATTGGCATTTTTGAGAAAATCAGATACAAAAGTGTTAAAATTGCAAAATTGCAAAAAGCAAGGCCCAAATCCATCAAGCCATGGCCGGCCACTTTTGTAGGCATTTTAAACTGATATTTTCATTATTTTAATGCCAAATAATTCAAACCTAACCCTAGTGGAATGCTATAAATAGATAGTAAAGGCTTCAGGAAAATTACACTTCTGAATCAGAAAACCTGAGCCTTTCTCTCTCTACCTTGGCCGCCACTCTCTCTCTCTCTCTTCTTCCTTAGAATTTCGAAATTACCTTAGTGATTAGAGTAGTGCCCACACACAGCAAGCAATACCTCAATCATAGTGAGGAAGATCGTGAAGAAAGATCATCAGCAAAGGACTTTCAGCATCAAGGATTCAGAGAAAGAGATTGTTAGGCTATTTTTAGCCTACATTTTGGGTCACTTTTTTTAGTTGTTTTCCTTCTTTGTTATTCTTTTTGGAATAGAATTACGCTTGTTTTCTTTGATTTCAGGTTTCACACTTGAAATTTATCAATTGATCAAATTTCGGAAAATAACAAGCTATAGAATAGAGAAAATTCTGCAAGAAAATAAAGCTAAAACTTCAAGCTTAAATTTGACTATGTTCTAATCACATTTTGGAAAACGTCAAAACATAAAAGTTTTAGATTTCTTTTTCTTCTTTCCAACGCATCTTGAATCAATTCATTTGGAGTTTGTATGTGAAAGTTATGCATATTTTACTGAAAGATGCTGAAGCTGTCAAATTTTTGTTCCAGTAGTCGCGACCACCACTTTCCATGGTCGCGACCCTTTTTCATGGTCGCGACCATGGTCGCGACTAGGAGCCAAACAGCGAGTTTTTTTTTTCGTATTTTGCCTATGGTCGCGACTAGACTTTATGTAGTCGCGACTAGAGGCGAAAAACGAGATTTTTGGGCAGTTTTTGACTTTTTCAAAGAGGTAGCAACCCTAATTTCTATTTAAGGGGCTCATGTTTTAGAAGGAAAGGGGGCAGAAATAAAACCCTAGAGATGAAGAAGGAGGCAAAGGAAGCAATTGTGGCGATCCGGAATGCAATCACCAACTAGTTCTTTCTTAAACTCTTAGTTTCTATGTTAATTTCTGTTTTAGTTTTGAGTATGGATGTTATTATGGATTTTATGAACTAAACTCTTATTTAGGGAGATGATGAATGTTGATTGAAATTACTTTTGGTTAATGATAATTGCTATTTCTCCTTTCTTGATTGTGAATTTATCCATATTTGTGTTTAATTACATGTTTAAGATTGATCACCTTCTTCATGTTCTATGATCCTAATTCAAAATCTGAAAAGTGAGAATTGGGAATGCTAAAATTGGATAAACTAGGTTTTGATGTGAAACGAAAGTATTTGCATAGCCTTTGTGACATTTAGATTATTGCTTAATGCTGATTATATGTTAATCTATCCCAGAGATGATTAGATAACATGTGATTTAGGACCTAAAAGATCTGAAAAGAGTTAGGTTAATTTTTATAATCTGTCATTCACATTGAGAAAGAGAATAGTAATTAGCATTAACAATTGGGTAATTAAATCAACAGGATTCTTTTCCCTAAATATTCATCCATAATTAATTACACTTTTTATTATTATTATCCTGCTTTTTAATTTTTAGTTATTTAATTATTCAACCTTATTATAGATTCTGCCAAATAGAAACAAGAATTCAATTGATTGGTACTTAGCTACAGTCCTCGTGGGAACGATCTCACTTACCTGAGTATTACTTGTTAAAACGATACGTATACTTGCGTGTTGGATTTATCACAACAGAGATCTAGGTTCAGATCTTGATAATACTCTGCTACAGAAAGGATACAAGGGTTAGAGATCTGAACAGAAGGAGTCATTTAATTCCGCTGCACCCAATGTAAGGTTTCTTAAACTTTATACGTGTTTATTTCATCGTTTTAGAAAGTTCATATTTAGGATGTTAATAAACATACTTGTGAGTAGATCTAAGATCCTGATAAAATAATTCCAATAACTGGCCTCAGAGCCATGGTAATTGATTTACTTGCAAGAAATTTGGACTTTAAAACGGTTGTTTGTTTTGTTTTTGGATGGTATCATGTTGTATTGAGTGTTATTTGATGATTGATTGGTGTTTGTGAATTTTCGTGAAAAATAATTGAATATCTGTTTCTGGAATTATTTTTATTGGATAGTATGAAAAAAATTAAGCAAGTTACTTTTTTACTGAACTCAATTTCGATTTAATTTGAATTAGTTATGATTTTTTGAAGATTCGAAAAAATTAGAGTTGTGCTGAAACCCACATGCGCGCGCGGAAATCATGCACGACATGATTCTGCCGAGCAAACTCGGCCCAGCAACCAGCATACGCGCGCGGACGGGTATGCACTGCATCCCATCCGTACAACTTGCAATTTTTTCGTTTTTCTTCGTTTTTTTCATGCTTTTTCATGGATTTAACTTCTGATTTTTTGTGTAGTTCTGTATTTATACTATTACTATTCCTAATTCAATTCTAATTATCATTATGAATTAATTTAATATTTTTTAAATTTAATTCAAGATATTAGTGTAATTTGAATTTAAAAATAGTTAGTATCTATCTTATTTGCTTAATAATCTATCTTATTTTTAAAATTCGATTATATCTTATCTTTTTTTTAAAATTTAAGGTTAGATTTTAATTTTTTTAAAATTAAATCTTTTTTTAAATAATTTGACCTTATTTAAATTTAAAATAAGATAACTATAATCATGTAATTTTTAAATGAAGTAAGATATTTTGCTAACTTTTAAATTTTGTTATTTTATTTATTTAAATTACATTTAAAATCTGAAAAAGATATTCATTTATCTTTTTTAATTTTTTATTTAATTTTTATTTATAAAATAACATTTAAATTTTAAAAGTAGTTAGCAAATTTTGAAATGACATTTAGGTTGGTTGAAACCTAATTTTTCAAAATTGTAGGTTTAATTTTAAATTTAATTTTTTTTTTAAATTTCGAATTTTTCAAAATTTTTTTTTTTTAAAAAAATTCGAAAATATTTTTTTTATTTAATTAATTATTTCGAAATTAATTATTTAAATTAAAATTAAATAAATCCTACATCCAACTATCCAGCTAACCTTGTTGCAGGAGTATGTGTTTTAGCTTGTGTGTAAGTTTTCAAAACCTATTATTACTTGATTGCAAATAGCCATGGTTACTTTTTGCCAGATCTAATGATCTGATGGCTCCCTTGGTCAAGTTAATAATTTGTAACAGGTATATTTACAATCTTCTTTCATCTGTGTATGACCTAGCAACATGATAGGACCCATCCAAAGTGTGCCTGTGTGACCCTATGTGTTTAATTTCATTATAGATGCATATAGGTTAATGTTGCTAAATAAAATATCATAGTTCTTGATAGATTTTATTTAGGCCCATTTAGTTTTTGGGTTTATTCAATTAATAACAGTTGTCCATTTTAAGGTTAAATTCCTCTGTTTTGGGTCTTGTGTGAGAGTTGGGAGCCATAGTAGTGGGTACGACATACTGAACCCAGCACCCCCTCACATGAACCACCCCAATTGTGAAGGCCCATTTGCCTGATTTGAATAATTGTACTAGGTTAATTACACTAGTTTAACCTAATAAAATTGATTAGTAACATAATTAATTTCATTTATTTTGAAATTAATTTAAGAAAACCATAGTTTAAAGAATTTTATATTCTAAGCTAAACTATATGTATTTTCTTGTATTTAATTAAATATAGAATTATAACCATCTAGATTCTTTCTGAAGCTTAATTTAAATTTTTATTAAATATTCCTATTTAAGTTGATATTTAGTTATCTACAACTAACCAACTTAAATCTGAATATCTTTTGGATTTAAAATTTTAAAATTAAGTTGAGGAATTTTAGGCATTGGTTATTAAGATTCTTTAGATATTTTTTAAGTTAATATCTTTTCGAATATTAACTTAAAATGGAATATTTTAGATATTTTTTAGGTTAATATCTTTTCGAATATTAACTTAAAATAAAATATCTTCAAATTAAGTGGTTACACCTTAATTTTAATTTAATTAAATCTGATTTGAAAGATATTTAAGTTGATTTTTTAGATTCTTCTAAAACAACTTAAACAAGATTTTTTTTTAAATTTGTTCCATTTATTATTCGAATTTATTTTTCGAATTTAATTAATAATTGAAAATTAATTAAAGTTGATTTTTTATTTAAACCAACTTTTATTTGTAATTTTTCATTATTATATTATGGAATTTGTTCGATATTTATTTGAATTTATTTTTCAAATTAAATAATAATTGAAAATTAATTAAAGTTGATTGTTTTTTTTATTTAAACCAACTTTAGTTTGTAATTTTTCATTATTATAATATCGAATTAAAATGATTATACAAAATACATATAATATTTTCAAATAATGAGCTTTTAATCAAGAGACATTCGATCTCCATTGTGGGTTTTACACCGCGTTTGTTTTAGTGAGTAATCCTCCCTAATGGAGGAACGTTCATTAGCAATTTCGCACCGTTTAATCTCGCATGATAAGTGGTTTGTAAGTGTTTTATATGGTATAGATCACCCTAATGGTGGCGACCATATTTGACTTGCAAATTGCGAAACAATGGTAGAAGCTCATGAGATAGAATAGCCTTGACTCTCGCCTAAACGGGACAATTATTTGGATTCCAATCTTGATCGAATAAAAGGTTGCTAGAATGTTTAACATTTTAGATGAGCTGACAACTCTATTCAATGGATGGTAGCTTTGACTCTCGCCTAAACGGGACACTGATATCAGTTTATTGAAAACCTTGGAAAATAAACTATGTTAGATTTAGTATTTCTATAACATATGTCATTACTTGTAATTATTGGAACTGTGTATGAATTTATGAGCCAAAACCTTACTTCTGTTTTATTGATGTGTTGTAGTGTCATTATGAATAACCCTCACCCCGATCCTCTCCTAGTTAATATCTTAGCAAAAGAACTCTATAGTGTGAAAATGCATCCTGGTAGTTGCATCAACTCGCACCTGTTGATGATGAATCTGAAGTTCCAAAAGACAGATCTAGTAGGAATTGATTTATCAAGAGAACAATGGGTTCAACTCATCCTTAATAGTCTTCCTCCGGAGTATAATGAATTTGTTATCTCTTACATGATCAACAATTCTAACTCCTCCGACATGGACAAGCTCGAAGCAGAATTACGAGCCCATGAACGGAACTTGATTGCAATGGGTCCCCCTGGGTTTGCAATCCATAATCGAAGGAAAAGGACTAGGTATGAAGGATCTAGCAAAGCTGCTTCTTCAAGTACAATTATCAGACATGATCTTCTATGTTCGAATTGTAATGAAAAGGGACATCATGAAGAACGATGTCCCAGGCTTCTAAACAATTCAAACGAAGGTAATGCTTTTGTCTTTGAATCATGTGTTTTAGAGAACGACAAATCCATCTGGATTGTTGATTCTGGGTCTGCTAACCATGTATGTTCTTCACTGCAGTTGCTTGAAACTTGGAAAAATCTGCTTCCAAGAGAGTTAAAGCTTAAAGTTGGCAATGGCGAATTAGTGTCGGTCAAAGCTAGAGGAAAAGCCCGCATCAAGTTTCAACAAAGATTTTTAATTTTAGAAAATGTTTTATTTATTCCAAACTTTAGTAGAAACTTAATTAGTGTCTCATGTTTGCAAACAAAATCTTATATATTGAATTTTTCGAGTACAAATTGTACAATTTCTCGTAATGGATTTCAAATATGTGTTGCTATAATGGAACAAGGGCTTTATGTTTTAAGACCGAGTACTCAAATCTCACTAAATAGTGAACTTTTCAGTGTAGCTAGACTTAGAAACCTCAAAAGAAAAGAGATTGATAATGATGATCAAACATATCTATGGCATTTACGTTTAGGTCATATAGGCTTTGATAGACTCAATAGACTAGCCAAAGGCGGTCCATTGAAAAATGTCGTCTTAGGTGAACTGCCAGTATGCGAGTCCTGCCTAGAAGGAAAAATGACTAAACGTTCTTTCTCTGCAAAGGGAGAGCGTGCCAAAATCTCTCTAGGGTTAGTGCATTCCGATGTCTGCGGACCTTTGAATGTCAAAGCCCGAGGTTGTTATGAGTATTTTGTCACTTTCATTAACGATTTCTCTAGATATAGTTTTCTTTACCTAATGCAAAAGAAATCTGAAACGTTTGAAAAGTTTCAGGAGTTTCATGCTTTGGCCCAAAACCAATTAGGTAAATCATTAAAGATCTTGCGAACTGATAGGGGTGGAGAATATATGGATATGCAGTTCAAAGATCATTTAATTGAACTTGGAATTGAATCCCAATACACTGCCCCAAGCACTCCACAACAAAATTGAGTTGCAGAAAGAAGAAATCGCACTCTTTTGAAATGGTTAGGTCTATGCTGAGTTATTCAACTCTGTCTACGTCCTTCTGGGGATATGCTATACAGATGGCAAATGGCATTTTAAATGTTGTTCCATCTAAAGCAGTCCCTAAGACACCCGTCGAACTTTGGAATGGTCGAACACCTAGTTTACGCCATTACAGAATTTGGGGGTGCCCTGCTCATGTCTTAAGAAAGAAAGAAGGCAAACTTGAATCACGTACCGAAGTATGCATGTTTGTCGGAAATTCTAAAGAGACTAGGGGTGGACTATTTTATAGTCACAAGGATAACAAAGTGTTTGTTTCTAAAAATGCTACTTTCCTTGAAGAGAACTATATTAAAGACTATAAACCGAAAAGTAAAGTTGTTCTAGAGGAATTGCTATCAGATATAAGTCCTTCCAATGTTCCGTCCTCTTCCACTCGTGAAGAAGACAATCCCACTCCCTCAGTTGAACAAACTGAGAAATCTACTACTAAAGTTTCTGTTCAGAAGATCACCGCACCTCGTCGTAGTGGGAGGGTTTCAACAAAACCTGCTCGTTATGGCTTGGATGGTGAAATCAATATGGTCGTAGGTGACGGTATTGATGACGATCCATTAACCTATAAACAGGCAATGGCTAGTCCGCAACGGAAACGATGGTCGGCCGGCATGGATTCAGAAATGGATTCCATGAAAAAGAACAAAGTCTGAGAATATGTAGACGCACTTGACGACTATCATCCGATAGGATGCAAGTGGGTTTACAATAAGAGAAGAGGAGCTGGAGGCGAAGTCGAAACTTTTAAAGCTAGACTTGTAGCTAAGGGTTATACCCAAAGAGAAGGCGTGGACTATGAGGAAACTTTTAGTCCTGTTGCCATGCTCAAATCCATCCGAATTCTTCTCTCCATAGCTGCTGCTTTCGATTATGAAATCTGGCAAATGGATGTCAAGACTGCCTTCCTTAATGGGGTACTTGAAGAAACCATCTATATGGAGCAACCAGAAAGTTATGTTCTTCCTGGGCAGGAAAAGAAAGTTTGCAAATTAAACAGGTCTATTTATGGACTTAAGCAAGCTTCTCGCTCATGGAACAAAAGGTTTGATGAAATCATCAAGACCTACGGCTTTCTTCAGAATGAAGATGAACCTTGTGTTTACCAACTCAAGGAAGACCAAATAGTAGTATTCTTGGTCATTTATGTTGATGACATTTTGATTATTGGAAACAATGTCAAGAAAATGACTCACATCAAGGAATGGCTCAACACTCAATTCGATATGAAAGATTTGGGTGAAGCAGCCTATGTTCTTGGTATTCAGATTATTAGAAACCGGAAGAACAGATCTCTTGCTCTCTCTCAAACAACCTACATAGACAAAGTCTTGGAGAGATTCTCCATGAACAACACCAATGGGGCAAACATGCCTTCTAGATATGGTATTCGTCTATCTAAGGAATAGTCTCCGACTGATCCTCAAGAGATAGAGGACATGGCGAAAATTCCCTATGCCTCTGCAGTTGGAAGTCTAATGTATGCAATGTTATGCACTAGACACGACATACGGTTATGCGGTTGGGATCGTGAGCGAGTATCGATCTAATCCGGGACATGAACATTGGAATGCGGTTAAGTATATTACGAAATACTTGAAGAGTACAAGGAATCTTGTGTTAGTCTACAAGGGTGGTGCTTTAAATCCCATAGGCTACACTGATTCAGATTTCCAGGCAAGTCTTGAAGACAGGAAATCTACATCTGGGATGGTGTTTACTCTTGGGGGTGGAGCAGTGGTTTGGAGAAGTGCTAAACAAACCGCGATATCAGACTCAACTATGGAAGTTGAATACATAGCAGCAGCCGAAGCTGCTAAAGAGCTTGTCTGGCTAAGAAAGTTCTTCACCAGTATAGGTGTCATTCCTGGAATGGAGAAGCCTCTGGTCTTACTTTGTGATAACAATGGAGCAATCGCAAATAGTAAGGAACCTCGAAGCCACAAGAGAAGCAAACACATTGAAAGGAAGTATCACATTATCAGAGAATACGTGGCAAGAGGGGATGTACTAGTTGAGAAAGTTGACACAGAGGACAACCTAGCTGATCCATTTACCAAAGTCCTGGCCGAGACAGCCTTTGAAAAGCACCGTCAGAATTTAGGATTAATTGATATGTACTAATTAGTTTTATATTAGTGCAAGTGGGAGTTTGTTAGATTTTATGCCCTAAATAAAACTCCATTTCAATGTAATCTATTTTATTCAACATCAATAAAGAAACAAAAGTATTTTTCATTCATTTGTGTATGTTTTGGTTCACTTTATCAATTGCTTGTCTATTTGATTTATAAATTTATCTTAAACCATTTTCACATACTTGATCATGTTTATTGTGCTGTCATCACATTGGAAAGTAAACATGACTATGTGAATAAAGTTTCCTAGATTTATCAGACACAGGGTTTTACTGATATGATAATCTACAACAAGAGTTTACTTGCATTTGGAGAAATGCTATGTTCTTTCCAGAACATTGGTTAAAGTAAAGCTCAGGTTGGATACATGGAGTATGCATCGGAAGGGACCGATATTGAACTTTGACTTAGATTTAATTAAACTTACCGTAAAATCTATTCAAGTCAATATCGCCAAGTTGATCCTAGATCAAATGTTCTTAATCCTGTTATGATTAGGCTCAATCTTGAAAGGCTATTCGTGTTCTTTGATTTGTTAGTTAAGCCTACTTTTAGGTCAGGGTGATACGTACATTTTGGGAACACGGCAGTGCAATTGAGTGGGAGCGCTAGCATAAACATGGAATCTATAGCTTCAATCTGGCGAATAGTAAGCAAAGGATGATCTCCTTCGAGCTTGACCAAACGAACATAAATGGTGGAGTACTCATTTCACATAAGCTGAAATATCATTTATACGGGGTCAAGTGTTTTAAGGATAAAATACATAGTAAGGTGTTACGGTAATTTAATCCATTTACAGTGTAGATCATTCATATAGAGGATCATTGATCACATTAGGATTATAACAATGGATAACTAATGATGCGTCTATATGGTGGAACATATAGAGCATTCTATATACTAAGAGTGCAATTCTAAGTTCTATGCGTGGATTCAACGAAGAACTAATAAGTTAGTGAATTTTAGTGCTAAATTCTTGATCTACTTATTGGAAGCTCGGTTATATAGACCCATGGTCCCCGCACTAGTTGAGATAATATTGTTTGTAAGACTCATATAATTGGTTTTGATTAATCAATTATAATTCTCAAATTAGACTATGTCTATTTGTGAAATTTTCACTAAGTAAGGGCGAAATTGTAAAGAAAGAGTTATTAGGGGCATATTTGTTAATTATGATACTTTGTATGGTTCAATTAATAAATATGATAAATGGCAATATTATTTAATAATTATTTATAATTATTAAATAGTTAGAACTGACATTTAAATGGTTGAATTAGAAAATTGACATTTTTGAGAAAATCAGATACACAAGTGTTAAAATTGCAAAATTGCAAAAAGCAAGGCCCAAATCCATCAAGCCATGGCCGGCCACTTTTGTAGGCATTTTAAACTGATATTTTCATTATTTTAATGCCAAATAATTCAAACCTAACCCTAGTGGAATGCTATAAATAGATAGTGAAGGCTTCAAGAAAATTACACTTCTGAATCAGAAAACCTGAGCCTTTCTCTCTCTACCTTGGCCGCCACTCTCTCTCTCTCTCTTCTTCCTTAGAATTTTGAAATTACCTTAGTGATTAGAGTAGTGCCCACACACAGCAAGCAATACCTCAATCATAGTGAGGAAGATCGTGAAGAAAGATCATCAGCAAA
The DNA here is from genome assembly GCF_029168945.1 of Cannabis sativa. Taxonomy (NCBI): domain Eukaryota; kingdom Viridiplantae; phylum Streptophyta; class Magnoliopsida; order Rosales; family Cannabaceae; genus Cannabis; species Cannabis sativa. The sequence goes on from NC_083604.1 coordinate 43,496,330, forward strand.
GGACTTTCAGCATCAAGGATTCAGAGAAAGAGATCCAGGTTCAGATCATGATAATACTCTGCTACAGAAAGGATACAAGAGTTAGAAATCTGAACGGAAGGAGTCATTTAATTCCGCTGCACCCAATGTAAGGTTTCTTAAACTTTATACGTGTTTATTTCATCGTTTTAGAAAGTTCATATTTAGGATGTTAATAAACATACTTGTGAGTAGATCTAAGATCCTGGTAAAATAATTCTAACATACCAAACATATATCCGTCGGTATTTTGTGTAGCTCTATGTACACTAATGCCGCCGTTACTGCTATGTTAACTAACAGGCATTCATAAACATGCACACTAAACATGTAATTACATATGATACTATTATACTATTCTTACCTTGATTCCGAATTTAGGTGTATCGGTCAACCTGGGTGGAACTGCTACTGGACGGTTTACAGTCCCCTAAGTCACAACATACACAAAACTGATAAGTGATACGCTAAATCACTTTTTGGAGACTTAGACTCAAAACTAAAAGTTTCCTTATCGATAAATAGCTTGGCAACACACTAAATATTAAGAAAACATGGAGAAAATGATAAAACGAGGAAACTGCCTGAAAAAAAGTAGGTCGTTTCTGTAAAAATAGCGAGCCGTTTTTTTGGGTTTGCTCCAGTAAAAATGGTAGACCGTTTTTCACTATAGAAAAATAAAGAGTCTCCAAAACGACTCAAAACTAACCCAAACTTCAAACTAAGCTCCATAATACCTATAATCATCATAGTGAACCATTTCCAAGTGATAAAACCAGATATAATACAATGTAACACAATTCACCATTGTTAAGTCAATTCACAATTCAAACTAAGCTCAAACTTGCTCAACTCAAGCATCAACCACTAAAACCACAAAAATTAAGCTTAAAATAACTTGAATATACTACAGAAAAAATCAAGAACAAACCGTAATTCTAATAGTAACAACTCAACAATTGCATGCTCAAAACTAAAGAAAACTCATGTTTGGATCACACCACTTGAATTCAGCTAAAATTCACTTGAATTACTGAAAAACACTCTGAATTTCCCCTTGTTTTGGTTGAACCGAAACAAGAGAGAAAGAGAGCAACAACAGATTTTCTAGTTTTTTATCTTTTCCTTTGTTTAATTAATTAACTTAGATAAATCAATAGTTTTAACTTAATCCACTAAACAAAATAATTGCCAGCTGCCATCAAAAGGGAAAGCCACCTAAATCCAAAACTAAAATACCTATTTGACCCTCACTTAAATGCTAATTACTAAAATGGACTAGGGGTAAAATAGTCTAACACCATAACCCCCCTAATCCCGATATTCTAAATATCAACAATAATTCCCCTACTAAGACCAAGATACAAGACCTTGTCTATGTGACTTTACCGATTAAATGTCGCGTTCCATTGTTACTGGGCATAAAAATATGAAAAATATAAAATTCATAGATATCATAATTAATACACTTAGAATTCAAATATATCTCCATAATCATAAAAATAATAATTAAAAGTCTACTTTTGAAAATAAATCCTAATTATCTGTTAATTCTCAAAATAAAACTAAGTGGTCATTACATCAGATCTAATTGATCTATGATAAACTAGGTGATATGACCTTAAAATAATTATAGAGGTAAGATTATGATCACTGTTCTATTTGTCAATAATGGTCTCGTTCCGATGTAAATCCTTACCTCCAATGACAAGTTTATTTTGTTAGTTCCTTGGAAAAAAAATATACCATTTACTAAAAGTGTAAATAAACCTTAGATATTGATTATCAAATCAGTGTAAATTTAGTGTACTGATAAATCATGAAATTTAAATATTCGAATCATATAATCATAATTAATTTTTACTGTGATGATGTTGCTATAATTATAAATAACTATATCTTCTAAATTTAAATAAATTTTTTATATTAAACATATAATTATTTAGGTAAATAAATATATGAACTAAACAATTGATAAAATAAAAATATAATTTTTGAATTTTATTAATTAACAATAATATTAAATTGAATTTAAGTTTTATTTAACACAAAATCCCAACATTGATAACATAGATGATAAATATCAATAAAGAATTTCTTTTCCCCAAGTTTGATTATCTTGATAGTATTATAACTTAAAAAACTACTAACCTACATATAGAAAACTAGGCAAGTTTTCCACAATCATAATTTGCAACATTAACAAGCTTTGGGAAAATGAATGTGTAAAAAATGGCGTCCCTAATGAACTTCAACCCCCACATAGAACCACCATTTTGAATCCACCCAGATAAGAAAGAGCCAGCGATAACCCAAGTGGCTCGCCACCTTCTTTCCTCTACATAATCAGATAGTGCTTTAGCTATGTCTCTTGGGACAGCTCCTTCATTTCGTGCGACATATGCCCCAACGTGCCTGCCCAACACCACAGCATCCTCAAGTGCCAAGCAACCGCCCTGTGCTAGGTCCGGTGTCGTAGGGTGCATGGCATCCCCAGCCACCGTAATGTTTAGTTTGCTTAAGTTTCCAAATGCAACACTCCATGGTTTCCTCAAAACTAATGGTGCCCATGAAATTGTTGAAAGGTCGACATGCTTTACCACATCTAGATATGGTTCAGGGAAATCCTTGGCATAATTCTCCAGTACTTCTCTCTGTATTGCTTCAGGGTCTCCTCTCAGCTTTGTCCCTGCAATTTATATTAGCAAATTAATATATACATATATAAAAGTTTCTTGTTTTCATAGATCATGTTAAATGACAAATTTCTTGGTTAAAAAGTTGAACCTTCTTGTGGAGACACACTATAAGTTAAAAACCAATAAATCTCTTTATCACTAATGGGAACAAAACCAGCTCTTTTTCCATCACCAACAAACTGTTGAACTTCTTTCTTTAGTCCATGGCCTTGAGGATACACAGCCAATCCACGAACCGCAGATCGACCAGAATATGTCGGTTCAGCGAGTCCCAAACACCTTGCCACCATTGAGTGCACCCCATCACAGCCTATCAGAACCTATATTTGCAGAGCTATGACTATGAGAGAGGTCAACAAATGACGATTTTATGTTTTTGTAACTTTAATGAAACTACCTTTGCTTTGATGACAGTTTCATCTTCTAAGTGGACAACAACGATAGATGAGCCTTCATGTTCTTGGGTTTCAATAGCAGTGATCTTACAATTGAAGCGAATAGAATCGGTTGGGAGTTCCTCTGCGAGAGCCTTGAGCAAGGCTTTCCTGTGTAGTGTTATAGGTCTACTTCCATTCATTGAAAAAAGAAAACAATATCATGAGATTGAGAACATAGTGTAAATCAACAAAATTTTTTATCTATTTAACACAAAATTCGTTGTAAGTCGTCATTGCCTTACATCTAGTACACGTTATTAAACAGAGTAGTATAATATAGGACGGTGCTTACCTATTGCTCGTCATTAAAGGGATCATTTGAATTGCTCCAGTACTCACATTGGTTACGTATATCCTGTTATAAAATGCCAAATAAGTGACACAAATTTGATTAATAACAGTCGGATATATAAGCGTACCATATATTATTATAATATTGTTACGGAATATTAAAGTACTTAACACTCTATAACATGTTATCTTATAAGTAATTAAAGATTCTTTATAATATTTATTAAACTAAAATAAATAAAACTCAAAATTAAATTATACTAATAATATTACAATTTATAAAAATACTAGACATGCCGTTTAGCATTTCTCATATTATTACGCTTAATAGACTCATTGTTCAGTTTTATATGAAATATTTATAGGAGGGCCATATGAATCTTTAGGTATAATATCGTGATTAGTATACTTTAATATTTATTTTAACAAATATTATAAAAATAATTAATTAATTATAAAGTGACACTCCATCTTGGTGTTGCAAATTAGCAATGCTCTTTAAGTAATAGAGATGATAATAATATGTAGAATATTATAAATATGTAAATTACCTCTCTAAGGGGGCGTAAACAGAGGTCAACTTTTGAGAAATGCCGAGAGCATCAAGGGCACGCCAAGCGTTTTGAGAGAGGGTCAAGGCTGCGCCTGTGGTTCTAAGCTCATCAGCTCTCTCCAACACCAATGCCTTAACCCCTACTCTCTTCAGTGCCACCGCTACGCCTAACCCCGCTATTCCTGCTCCCACTATAATAACATCCTCCATTCTTTACCTTCTAATCACCTTTTGTTTTTGTTTTTTATTTTTCTTTTCTACAAATACTTTTGAGTACATGACTACTGCTTAAATACAACCCAAGTCCCGTGTCTTATTGACGTGTTTGACCAAAATGGAGGCTATAGAATATGGTCCAATATTTTGGTGGACAAGAAATGGCACACTTATCTTGAATATTCATTGTATTCATGACCTTTTAATCATTTACTTTTCTTAATGCAACTCATAAAGTTTCTTTTTCAGTAGCGGTTTTTTCGTTTAGAGTAATAGTGTCCTCTAGAATTTTTAAGTGTAATTGTAATACAATTTGTAAACGGCTAGTTCATAGGTAGAGGCAATGAAATATAAGTACATAATTTTTCGAAGGTCTTCCTATACCCGTCTCCAACATTGACTACGTTTTTCTTTAGAAAAAAAGGTCCTCTTGTGGACCACTACATATTTTGACGTTATTGCGCAGTGGACCCATAACTTGCCAATTATAGTAATATCTCAACAAAGTGTTAATTTATATAAAAAAAAATAATTCTCACAGTGATAAATAAATCTATATCCGTTGATATTACGTGTAATGTATGTTTCTTTTAATTAAATTTAATTTAATAACATTAAGTGCTGTATGTTTAATTTTTATAATTAAGTATTGTATTTTTATTTTTTAATTTTTGAAATAAGATTTGAAATTTTGATCTGTGAATTTTTTTTAACTATTTTGGTTACAAAGTACAAATCTTTTTCATCAAGAAATCATACATTGTGTATTCTAAAGCTATTGATGGAAAAAAATCTTCTGTCACCTGTCACATTCCTGTCCCTTCAATAAATAGCTATCACGTGTCTTTTTTTTTTTTTTCCTATTTAACCGATTCAATGTTCAAGATTCACTCTGTTAGTTCCATCTCTTCTTCTCTCTCCTCATAAATAATTATTTCCTAATTAATGAGTATATTAAAAAAAATACATATTCTACGACATTTAATATATTATTCAAAAAAATTATGATATATTCTTATAAATAAAGTTTCTATGGTATATGCAAATGCAATTTTAATAAAATTTATTTAAAATATTTCATAGCCTAAAAATTAAATAAATGGCTACTATAATAGAAAATTAAATATACAATCCATTTAATTTATTATTATTATTATATATATACAATCCATTTAATTTATTTTCTAAAAAAATTGCTCTAAGATTTATTTTTTTTTTTTTGCAATTAAAAAAATTATAATTTATATACATGCAATAAATATATATATATAATCAGACCTAAATTTTTATTTTGTAAAGACTTAATTATTGTAAAAAAATATATTGTATTTATATTAACTATAAATAAATATTACAATAAAGTAGAATTTCAAAAATATATATAATTAAAATAAGTTTAATTAATTTTTCAAGCCTTAATTGTTATAAATATATATTTGTGGGAACTTTTTATTTATTATTTTGATGATATAATTATCAAATTAAAAATGATTTTATTCTTTTTAAAAAATAAATGCACATTTTTTTTTCAATAGGACTAACATTGAGTATTTAGAGATTGCATGGATTTTTTTTTTTTGAAACTGGAGATTGCATGGATTTTTTTTTGGAATAATTACATAATGCACCATTTTTTTTGTAAAATATTTACATTTTTACGTTCAAAGAATATTTTTTTTTACATTTTTACGGTTTTCTAAAAATTAACACGAAAACAACATAAAATCTACAAGAAAACAACATAAAAGTAACATGAAAATAACATGAAAATAACAACAAAAAATAACATACATATAACAAAAAATTAACAACAAATGAACAAAATTTTAACATAAAAAAACCGTATTTTATGTAAATAAAATAAAAAAAATCGTAAAAATGTTTAAAATTCCGTAAAACTGTATTTTTGTTGTTTTTTTTTTGTTATTTTTGTGCATTTGTGAAATTAACCCTTTTTTTTTGAAACTAGAACGAAAATATTTCTTTTATGAATATTGTAAGGTTTTGATATTGTACTATTTTATTTTATTTGTACAAAAAAATGGACTATGATTTATAAGAAATATTTTAAATGTATGTTTATTAAAATTTTATTTATATATTATTTAAACTGTATATTAATATTATCCCTTTTTTTAATTTGCAAAAAAAAATTATAATATATACGAAATAATATATATACTTTATTAAAATTTAATTTATATTAATGTATCGAAGTTATTTTCTTTGATGAATATCATATTTTTTTTTCATCTTCTTTTGTTTGAGGATTTTTTATTTTCTTTAAGTACTCATCATTGAAACAAAAAAATAATTATGAGGACCTTTAAAAAAAGGATTAATGGCATGAAAAGACATAAATTGTATTTTATTTGCAGATACATGACATTTTATTAAATTTAAGCATATACTGAATACCACTCATCTTAAATTCATAATCGGTATACTTTATACATTCAAATAACAATATGTTTTTTTTCTTAATTGTTGTCTCTCTCCTCTCTTTTAACATATGTTGATTGTTGGTGTTGGTATTGTTATTATTATTTTTTAAAAAATTTCTTAACTTTTTTTATTAGTTTATTATTTTATTTTCTTATTGAATAAAGTTTATTATTTTATTAGTTTTGCTATTTATTATCAATCTCTCTTTTTTATAATTTGAAAAATCTTTTTCAGCTACAATAATTATTCAAGCTTTAAAATTGTATTATAGTCTTTTTTTTATCTTTTTTTTTGAAAGCTTAAAAAAAAATTTTAGTCACACCATTTATTATTTAGACTCAAAAATTACACTATTACAATTCATTTTTCAAGGTGATCATTTTGACATGTGGAAAGCATATATTTCTTTGCCACCACAAAAAAAAAATTACTTAAATTAAAAATAACACTAAAGTATCTTTTTTTTTTGAACATAAACACTAAAGTATCTTAAACAATAAAATCATTATATTTAGTTATAATTAACTTAAAAATTTAAAAAGTAAAATTATAATTTTAAAGTTAAATATTAATTTTTTACTGTCTTCGAACGACCAATATTAAAAGTAACTTTTTTTTATTATATTTTGTAACAAAAAGTAATAAAATCTTAGAGTTAATAAAATTTAACATATCAAGTAACATCATAAATTGCTATAAATTTTTTTGTTATGTTGTATTTAAAAGTTACAATACAGTATACTGATAACAAATTTATTCAATAAAAAAATTTAATATGTTAATATGAAAATTTATAAAGTTACGAAATAGTATCTTAAACATAATAGAATTAGTTACACTATTAAAATTATTATATATATATATTAATTTTAAAGTTGACTAATCAAAGATTCAAATAAACAATCGAATGTGTATAGAAAAAAGTTATCTTGAAATAATTTTTGTTAATAAAAAGTAACTAATTGATATATTATTTACATTAAAAGCAACTAAAAAGTTGCTTTTTTTTCTTTCTAAAACTTGCAAAACATTAAAATTTCTGGAAGCGAAATTTTTTAAGTTTTTTCTATTTTCGGTAATTATTTTAAATTTCGGTATTTGAGCTGAGGTGGCATATTGGTATTTGTGCAAATAATTTTGTTAAAGGTATTTTTATAAATAAAATCAATTTTAAGTACAATATTAAAAACTCCCCTTAAAAAAATGGTTATGAGGAGAGAGGAGGGACCAGAGAATAAACTAACAGACCATTTCAAATAAATAAATAAACTAACAAAGTTAATTTAAAAAATTGAATCAATTAAATAAATAAATAGAAAGACACATGTTAGATATCTATTAAATGTCATAGAATATGTATTTTTTTGAATATACTCATTAATTAGGAAATAATTAGTTATGAGGAGAGAGAAGAATAGATGGAACTAACAGAGTTAATCTTGAAAATTGAATCGGTTAATTAGGAAAAGAGAAAGACACATGGCAGCTATTTATTGAAGGGACATGAGTGTGACAGGTAATTGGGGACAGAAGATTTTTTTCCCATGCAGATCATAATCTGAAATAGATTACAATCTAACGTGAGAATAAAGAATATAAAAAGTTTAAAAATATCTTGAACTCAACAATGATAGATTCAATAAACCAATAACAAGATTGGATTTGAACACTTACCCACTAATGAAGTCCGTTGAGGATGCTTGTGGGAAGGTTGGATCGTCAAAACGAAGCGAAAATCCAGGAAGATGGAGACTTTTGGGTGTCGAATTGCAAGGGGAAGTGAAGAGCTTCCTTCTCATTTTTCTCAAAGAAAATTTGAACAGAGATAGAGAGAGAGTGAAATGGCAGTGGAAGTGAAAATTCATTCAAAGGAACTTTATATAGGTTCTGATGTGCAGTCCCCCCAGAAACTTAATGGGTGGTTACACTACTTAGAAATTTTCCATGCAGAAGATCAAGGGTTCTTTAATCGGAACGTGTGCAGCAAAAAAATTCACAATGATTGGCAAGAAAACATTTTTTTGTCATGAAGTGGGTCATATGAGAGGCATGGTACCTAGCCAGCCATAAGCTGCCTGATTAAGATTTCAACAGTCAGAGCTGGAGTTGGAAAGTCCTTATCCGTACAAACGTCAGCACAGTGACTTGAAGGGAAAATGTTATCCCATTATTGCCCACATGACGTGGTATGTCCACATAGGCAGGATTGATGCCACGTGGATAGATAGCATGTCAACAAATGAGTAGAGTCACCATGCACAACTTATAAATTGGCAAAGAGTCCAAATGCTCATGTAGGATGAGGTTACAATGAAATGGCCAACCATGAAGGTCTGGCTAGACCACCCCTGGTCGGCCAAAGAATGGCATGTGCTAGCCAGCCCTAGACAAAGGGTAAGTCGGCCAGCACCTATAAAAATTGCTAGAAAGAAGCAAGTTCAATTGGTGTACCTGCAGCCTTCACTTTGGACGAACCACAACTCTTTTTAGCTACGAAACCACTTCATCAACCCACGAAAATAGGGATTCAACCCCAAATATCTAACTATTCTTTATGAGCAATGAATTAGGTATTTTTTGTATATTTAAATATACGATAAAAGATGAGTATTGATATCTCCCCCTTTTAGGGATATTAACCTATTTTAAATCTAGATCTTTTGTAAGCTCTAACATATATAAAAAGTATTAGGCTAGACCAAAAACCTAAGTTCTAATTTCTAATCTTGAAACCCTAGCTCTCTCTCTCTCTCTCTCTCACTCACTCACTCGAGTGCCCAAAGCATTGACACTAAGTTTGTCTCCTTATCTCACTTGTTCGAGATCTGCCTTACATTGTTCTCACTATTGTAACATTCAGAGAGAGCCATACTAGAAATTACAAGGTAAAAGTTTATAATCTATGTGGTATTATCTCTTGAATCAATACAACAAAAAGGAGAGTAAGTCATTACCCACTAATCAAGGGGGTCGAACCTCTATAAATCGATGTGTTATTTTCTTTACTTTTATTATTTACACGTGGTGATTTCGATCATAAATAAGTGTTGTCAGTTGACCAAATCTAAGGTCAACAAAAGTATATGAGAATGTCAAGATATGATTTCTAGTCCTTATTAAAAGTAAATAAGGTTACAATGAAATAGAGTTTTACTTAGGGTATAAATTCTCAACAATTACCCACACTGCCAAGATTAACTCCACCCATGATTAATAAAAAGTTTTATAGATCGTTGAAGTCTCCTTCAGACCCGACATTACCTCCATGCTATTCATGTTGGTTGAGAAGAATATTCAAATCTCCCATAAGAGCCCAATGATCCTCGATAGTAGCCTCATAGATCCTCCAAAAAGACCCTTCACTCACTCCTAATAGGAGGGGCACAAACATAAAAACTAGTCCATTTATCACATCTCATAATATTGAAGAATTTGGCCACAATCATTGACTGTTGCACTCGAATAATTTCAATATTAACCATGGCCTTCCAAAGAGACATAAACCTCTCGCTGCACCCACAGAGTCCACAACAACAACAATGAAAAAAAAATCCTAATCTTCTCCAAATTCCCCCTATCTTAGAAATTGTAACTTTGATTTTCATAAGAAATAAAAACATCAAGTTTTTCCCTCCCCACCAAACCCCGAAGGGCATTAACTGCTCGAGCTTGCCCCAATCCTTAACAGTTCCAATACAAAGCCTTCATGATGATTTGTGGGGCATGAGAAGGCCCGCCTCACTAACCATATGAAAATTATCATTTTTAATAACTGAATCATGAGTAGTTCTGCCTCTTCCAATGATGGCATCAAACAAAAGAGACATAGAACCCAAAATTTCTAATAGATATTCACTAGTTGGGTAGCCTAAATCTAATTTGGCCTGGGCATTTTCAAAGATCTCCACTATTTTCTCGAACGAACCATCATCCTTATCTAAATTGATCAATCTTTTGTGTTTATCCTAATTTTCCCTCAACTGTCTTTGAAGGCAAATCTTTTAGAATTGCAGTTCCTCAGTCATCACTCCTTGGTGCACACAGATAGTAACCCCACTTTTCGAGGGCAGAAGTCATTCTTTCACTTCTTATTCGCCTCTCTCGACCGAATCACCACTGTTTCTTCTAGAGAAATAACCACCATCTTCCTCAGAGCCTGGGACCAGATTAAGATTATCCCCTTGAAAAACACTACAAACGTTTCAACAACTGGTCTTCTCTTTCTTTGAACTTGAGCCCCTTCTGGATTGTTCAATCCACCAAATATGGGTTTTTTCGGGATTCTTCTTGGACCCGTAAATCTAGTTAAGCTAATTCTTTTCATTTTATATCAAAGTTTTACATTGTACAATCCATCAACTTCTTTATTCATTTCCTTATATTCTATCTTTTAATATATTTTATTCATTTTAAATATATTAAATTAATATAAACACATGTACTTGCATATAAAAAATAATTTATAACTTAAAAACCCAATAAAATAAGTTTAGAGCAATGAATAGTGCATTTCCAACACTATTCATTGCTCTAAAATTTTATATAAAATAGAGCATCTATTGTACGCCATATTTTTGATAAATTTGTATCTTCTCTTATCTATTTTAGAGAAAGGCCAAGTTTAGAGCATCTATTTAGAGTGCTCCTATTATTACATTAGTTAGTGTCTTCACCTTTCTCTTATCCTTTCTTTTTTTTTCTTTTTTTATATAAAAAAAATTACTCAAATTTGAATATTGTTACTTATCATATCCTTATATAATTACATAATCTCATCATATTCTCTAATTGGAGATAAGTCATTTTAGTGTTATTACTGTAATTAAATAGAGGTTTGTAGTCACTTGTCTTATTATGTAATTAAGTTTACAAACAATTTATAATACAAATTACTAATTTCTCTTTTCAAAATATGTTAGATTTTAGACTCTAGTTTATTTATTTTTTTCTTAAATAACATTATTGTACCTAAATTTAAAAATTCAAAAAAATTCAACAAAAAAGACTCTGACCAAGTGACAAAAGACAAAACTAAGGCAAAGCTCAAACACAACGATACATGATACCTTATTCGGGTGCCACGTGGCATGGTAACATGAAGTACACAAATAGAGTACAAGAAACCCTTGTTCATGGAAACCTAGGGTTTCACTTCCCAACACCTCGAACAGAGTCAAGTCAATTCCCTCATTTGAGCCAACATTTGGGAAATTAACCCTAACATCATGAAATTAAGGCCACGAACAGAGTAACAAGCATTACCTTGTTCGTGTGACTTGGTTCAAAGTACCAAGGAAGAATTCAAATAAGGTAACAAGAATTATTTTCATCTTACTAGAGGAGTTGTTTGTAGCTAGTTGGAAGAGGCATAGTTGATGAAAGAGAGAAGCATCAGTCCTTCCCTGGCTTCTCTTTCCATGAAAAATCAGTATTTTTGTTGAAGAAAACTTATTGACATTATAAAAGTTATTGGGTGATTCTCCAATGCACCCCCTTAAAAGGGATGTACTGATACACCCTTGACTTGTTTCGGCATTCAGAAGAATTTTTTAGTCTAATTTTTTTTTATATTCATGTACGTTATAGCTATTTAAGATAACCTACAAAATTTTGAGAAATTTTGAATAATTTACAATATAGAAAACAATGTTCAAACAGTCTATTTTACACGCGTATAAAGTAAAATAGTCCCGCGTGCAACACACTGTTTGAACGTAGTTTTCAGCATGTTAAACTTTTCCAAAATTTTTAAAATTTTGTGGGATCGTACATAACCATGAGAAAAAAATTTGACTAAAAAATTATTTCGGGTGCTAAAACAGACAAGGGTGCATCAATGTATCCATTTTAAGGGGGTGTATTGTGGAATTTCTCAAAGTTATTTTTCCCTTGCCACAGTGTTTTTGTAACTTATGAAATTTATATGGGTATATTTGTAAAAATCCCAATATTTGTCAATAACCGTAATAGGATGGTTAATAGTCACTAAATGTATAAGAGCCACATGTAAGCACCCTTATAACCATAATTGCCCCATTAAATTATAGTCTACTATTAATTAAAAGAATTTTTTAAAAAAATATTAGATTTTGAGTAAAATGTTTACATTTATACTGTCACACGGCAAAAATTAAATTTATACTGTCCTTGCCTTTTTTTTCTTTTATGCTGTAGACGCCGAAAATTACATACCAGGCTTCTATCTTCCACACTCACGAACAGAACCACCCCAGCAATACGAGAACACCCGAAAACAATCATTAATTCTGGCGAGATAGAATAAAAATAGAGAAATCGACGTCAAATAAATAATTATGGCAAAAAAACTATAAAATAACACTAAAATAAATTAAAAAACAAAAGAAAAAAATGATTAAAAAAACTAACCATCTTCTGCACAGCCTCAACACCATATACAATATTGGCTATATTTACAAGCCCAATCATGAAAAATCAGAATAAAAAAATTACTAAAATAACGCAAAACAAATGTAAAACAATGAAGCAGATATAACCATTTAAAAAAATATAAAAGAGTCACACCCCTCAAAACCTTTTTACCAATGGGCTCGTCAAATGTATTTAATGTATTTATAGGAGAATCATAATAAAAAAGAAATACAAAAACAACCATAGATTAGAAGAAGAAATGTACTTATAGCCTTTATCTTCCACACCCACAGACAAAACTACCACAACAACACGAGAACACTTGGAAAACAATCATTAATTCTGGCAAGATGGAGCAAGAACATAAAATCGACGTCAAATAAATAAATCATGCCAAAATAACTGTAAAATAACACTAAAACAAATAAAAAACAAAAGGAAAAAGGAAAAAGGACTAAAAAAACTAACCATCTTCTGCACAACCTCAACACCAGATACAGTAGCGACTATATTTGCAAGACCAGTTCTAAAAAATCAGAATAAAAAAATCACACTCTTATCTTTCCTAAAAGCGTGACTGAAAATTAAAAAAACTAAAGAAAAAAATGAAAAGAAGATGAAGAAGAAGAACTAAACAAGAAACAAAATAAAAAACTTATATGTTAATGGAGAGAGAGAAAGAGGGGGGGGGGGGGGGGCGGGGCGGGGCGAAAGATAGTGAAAAAAATATAATAACTGTATAGATTTTGAAACACACAAAAAAAAAAGCCCACGAAGAAGTAGATGAATAGAGAGAGAGAAGAATAGGAAATAGGATGAAAAATTGAAATGAGAACGTGTATATTTTGGGTCTGATCTTTTTTATCATCAATTTTAAGTAAAAGAAAATAAAAGATTAGATTAAAACTGTCACAAAAGTGACAACATCAATCAAATCAAAACTTTTTAAAACTTAAAATATAATAAAAAGATTAGATTAAATCATATGGGTTGCCACTTGTGATTAAAATGAAATAAATATTTTTTCCACAAAACACAGTATACCGAGTATAAATTGGAGCAATAAAATAGTAATAAATAACGTGCAATAGTAAAATTATAAAAAAAAATAGTATTAGATGTAAAAAAAACTGTCACAAAAGTAACAACATCAATCAAATCAAGACTTTTTAAAACTTAAAATATAATTAAAAGATTAGATTAAATTATGGACGCCACGTGTGATTAAAGTGGAACAATTTTTTTTTTCCACAAAACACAATATATCGAGTATAAACTGGAGTAGTAAAAAAATAAGAAACAATGTGCAACAGTTAAATTGTAAAAAAAAATAATAGTATCGAGTGTAAATTTTCCTTAATTAAACCAATTGGCCCAATTAACCCATAACCTTAAGGTTAAGGTTAGAAGAGTATGATAGATATAAAGTGTAAGAGGGTTTAATTAATGGTAATGTGGATAGTAAAAGAGGATTGCTCCTTATTTGTTTCTCTCTAAGATTTCTCACTTACCTTGTGTTTTGTATTGATCACATTGGAGATTCTTATTGTTAATTTGATGCCCTAAATAAAATATTTGGTCTTGGATGATATGTATGAGCATTGTTGTGATTATTATTGGATTATGAGGAATTTAATGCTCATATGCTAACATTTTTTCCAGCCATTAAGATTCAATTTTCTCCTCATATCATGAAATGATATAGATATATCTGGATTGAAATATTACAATTAAGAGAAATGAAACTGTACACAAAGAACCTCGATAACAACAATCCAAACTCCAACTGGGTCATCACTTGTTATGCCATCAACTTGCTTGTGCATCAAAGTAACATTCTCTTTGGGAAGTAATAATCATATCCCTTATTATTATTATCATCATTATTACTATAACAAAAATAAATTAATATATAAAAAAGCTGGAAACAAACCCGGGACAAAGACTAAAATCCTCTAGTGAGACAAATGATGTTAAAGATGTGAATTTCTATCTTCATTTAGAAAACTTGTGCTTCATAGGAATGGAGACTCTACGCAAGTTTCCCACAATTGTAATGCATAACTCTAGCAATCCTTGGGAAAACAAATTTGTAAAAGATGGCGTCTCTGAAGAACTTCAGCCCCCACATAGGGCCACCATGCTGAACCCACCCTGACAAGAAGGAGCCAGTGACCAACCAAGTGACTCGCCACCTTCTTTCCTCTGCATAATTAGATACTGCTTTAATCATCTCTCTAGGGACAAGTCCTCCTTTTTGTGCGATGCAGGCCCCAATGTGCCTACCCAACACCACAGCATCTTCAAGTGCTGAACAACCGCCTTGTCCCAAGTCCGGTGTCATAGGATGCATGGCATCGCCGGCCACTGTGATGTTTTGCTTGCACAAGTTTCCAAATGCTACCTTCCATGGTTTCCTGAACATTAACGGTGCCCATGTCAATGTTGAAAGATCAGAGTGATTGATAATGTCTTGATATAGTTCGGGCAAGTCATTGGCATATTTTTCAAGCACTTCACTCTTAATTGCTTCAGGGTTTCCTCCCAAGTAGGCATCTGATATGACACATGCCAAATATGAAATTCAGAAAGGCATTGCTTCACTTACATTAATTTTTGCAGTTAGATAATCAATCTTTATAATATTTAGACAATTACATTTTCCCCTTATCACGTGAAGGAGATGAAGATAAAAGTTAAGGTTGAAAAGTAGAACCTTTATCAGCAGAGGCACAAGTTAGGAACCAATAAACATCTGTTTTAGTCAGGGGAACAAAACCAATCCTTTTGCCTGCACCAACAAACTGCTGGACTTCTTCCTTTAGTCCATGGCCTTGAGGAATCACAGCCATTCCTCGAACCGCTGACCGCCCAGAATGAACCGGTTCAGCTAGTCCCAACCAACTTCCCACTATTGAGTGCACCCCATCACAGCCAATCAAAACCTGCAAATTTGAAGCAGCTCACAAATTTGAAAGCTGTTTTGAGAAAATATGGAAAAGAATGAAGGTCAAAGGTGAGTTTGATCACAATACCTTTGCTTTGATGATAATTTCATCTTCCATGTGAACAACAGCAAGAGATGAGCCCTCATGTTCTTGGGTTTCTATGGCAGTGATCTTGCTTGAGAAACGAATAGAATCAATTGGAAGTTCATCTGCGAGAGCCTTGAGCAAGGCTTTCCTGTGTACTGGTCTGGGTTCATTTCCAGCACTAATAATTCACATACGTAATTAGCCATGTTAATTAAGAAATCCTCGTTGGAACACAAAAGTTATAAAACAGAGAGTTTACAATGCTTACCGAATAGCTCCCGACGAAGGGATTTCTTGAATTTCTCCAGTAATGGTATTGGTTACATATATTCTGGTACAGAAGGCCAAAAGTAGGTAACACAAATAAGTGAACTGAAAATATAAGTGCACCAACTTTCAGATGTAAACTTATTTGTGTAAATATACCATAGTTCCATAGTCTGCTCTTTATTAGGCAGTAAAAATTTACCTTTCGAAAGTGGAATAAACGGAGGTCAACTTTTGAGAAACTCCAAGGGAATCAAGAGCAACCCAAGCGTTTGGGAAGAGGGTTAAAGCTGCACCTGTGGCTCTAAGCCCATTTGATTTCTCCAACACCAATGCCTTAACACCAACTCTCTTCAGTGCCACTGCAGTGGCTAAACCAGCTATTCCTGCTCCCACAATAACCACATCCTCAATCATTTCAATCTCTCTCTCTCTCTCTCTCTCTCTCTCTCTCTCTCTCTCTCTCTCTTACAAACACATGGAGTGAGGGTTCAATAAACGTGTGAAATTTATAAAGCAACAACTCCACAACAGATTCTTAGTTTTCACTGATTTTCTCATTCATTGGACAACAGAAAACTAATGCCCAAAACAAAAGAAAGACACCATGTTTGACCAAAGTGGCGACCAAGGCAATATATTAAATAGTCAATTATTTGTTGAACAAGGAATTGAGTTCACTAATTAAGTCCATTTCAATTCATCATAATCTATTATTATTGTTGCTGTTTTCATATTATTAAATTATGAGAAAGGAGCAGTGCATGTTCTCTTTCAGTGTTTTTTGGATTATTATTATTGGCCAAGTAGAGAAGTACATCTCAGAAATAACATAGAAGCACTCAATCCAGCTAAAAGTTTCATTCTTATGTTTAACAAAATGAAAAATGTAATATTAAACGTATATAACGCGACACATAATCTTACTGGGAATCTTTTGAAATGAACTTTTGCCTTTTTCTTAGTTTTAAAATGGATTAAAAAAATGAATAGAAAAAAATATTATCAAAATTATGAAAAGTAGATATCTATGAGTGACAGTGTGACACGAGTATTATTATTAGAGCTCTTGATTTTCTGTGGCAAATTATTAGAGCTCTTGATTAATTAAACTTTAAATTCATTTGAATTATAATAAGAACCTCTCTCAAAAAAAAAAAAAAAGTAAAAAAGATTTAGGAAAATAATTTTAAGAGTATTACTGTTAGAGATCATAAAATGAGTTGAGCAGTTGAGAGAAAATGAGTTGAGCCTAAAATGGTATAAAGACACATATTCTATGAATTACAATAGAACGAGCACAACCACACTACCCGAGGCAGGATAATGCAAAATAATTTAGCATGAAAAATAAAGTGAAATGTTAAAAGACATCATTCAATGTGTCATATTGCTATTAACACACTTAATTATTAAATTCTATAATTTAATAATTAATTTTTATTGAATGTAGCTAGTTAATCTTGCACAACTTTTAAATAATATTGAAGATCTAATATCTTATAATCATGCTCAAAATAAAAGTACTTATTTATAGAAGGAATTATTTCACAAATACACAAAAAAAAAAAAAATTACAAAATTATAGTTTTACGAAATTTTAAATATTTTTACGATTTTTTTTATGTTATTTACAGAAAATACGGTTTTTTTATATTGTACTCTTGTTATTATTATATTATTATTTTAGATAAGTTGTACTCTTATTAATTTGTTGTTGATTTTTTATTATATGTATGTTATTTTTGTTGTTGTTTTGATATTATTTTGATGTTATTTTCATGTTACTTTTATGTAATTTTTTTGTTGTTTTTGTATTGTTTCTATGAATAACCGTAAAAATATATAAAAAAAAATCTTTAAACATAAAAATATAATTTTTTACAAAATATAGTGATTTATGTAATTATTCCTTTATAAAATATATCTAAATCAAAATTATATGATTACATGTTTAGCGTACAAGTTAGTTAAGCCTATTTCATTACATTATAAGATCGATATCAGTATAGTTAGTATTATATTGGATATTGATAAATGTATGCTGGCTTGAGTACTATCTGACAGTATCACATCGGTACGACTAGAGTATGACTAGCGTACTAGGTAAAAGTTGATATTATGGTCGATAGTGTTAAGTTTTGTGCCCTAAATAAAACTCATTTCAATATAATCAAATTTACTAATTGATATGAGACCAGAAATCGCTTTTATGTTGCATGGTTCATATGACTTATTTCATGATTATGTTTAATGTATAAATTCTATTAAGTCCAGAATATATATAAATATATATTTTTTCATGATTATAGTGCCGTTAGCATAGTGGAATATAATCATGATTATATGTTCAAAAGTTTAATTTCCATGATTTGTCAGTTCACTGGATGTAGACTGACATAATAATCGGCGATAAGGTATACTTACACATTGGATAAGTGTTATGTCATTTCTAGGGCATTAGCAAATTTTACCAGTATCAGATGTATGGAGTATACATTCGAAGGGACCGATATTGATCTTAGATGAGATATCATAAACTTATCGTTCTTTCTAAGTCAATATCAATGGTTGATCTTAGGTCTATGGATCTTAATCATGATATGGTTAGGTTCAACTTAGTTGTATTATTTATGTTCTTCAAGTTGTTTGTGGAAGCTAACTTATGGTTTTGGCGGATACTTACATCTTGGGAACGTGGTAGTTCAATTGAGTGAGAGCGTTGATCATAAATATGAAATCTATAGCTTCTATAAGTATTTGGAAGTGAAACGATGATTTCCTTTGAGCTTGGCTTGATAGGGATAAATAATTGAGATCTCATTTCAGTAATTATATTAGTTTACTGAAATATCATTTATAGGTAGCTAAGTATTTTAAGGATAAAATACATTGAAGAGTAGAACGGTAAATTTGTCCTTATTCAGTGTAGATCATCTTTAGAGGATCTTTGACTATTAGGATTGTAACAATAGATAATCATCATATGTACATCGTGATATATATAGAGCGTTCTATATAATTAAGAGTGCTATTGAATTCCAAATCTATAGTGGCGCAAGATGGAATTAATAAGTTAGAGAATTTACTTAGTAAATTCTAGATCTACTTATTGAAAGCTCGATTATATAGGCTCATGATCCCCTCACTAGTTGAGATAATACTGCTTGTAGAATCAGTTAATTGATTTTAATTAATCAATTATAATTCTATTCTTAAATTAGACTATGTCTTATTTAAGAATTTTCACTAAGCAAGGGCTTAATTGTGAAGAAAAAAAATTTTGGGGTCAATTTATTAATTAAGAGACTTTGTATGGTCTAATTGATAAATTATATAAATGACAATTTTATTCGATAATTAATTATAATTATTAAATAAATAGTTTTGGCATTTATAGGATTGAATTGGAAAATATGGTATTATTGAAAGAAGAATAAGTGGTTGAAAAAGTGACAAAATTATAATTAGAGTTTGGTCCTTTTTATGTACGGACATTATATTATTTTTGCCCAATATTTTAATTCTTTTTTAATCCATATAATTCAGCTCTAAGTCCTACTTGAAACACTATAAAAGGAACATGATGCTCTCACTCATCCACTTTTTGACAATTTAACTATTGCCTTCAACCTAGATGAGAGAGTTCCTTCCATAGTGATTTCACCTCCTTCATTGTTCTTCACCATATTTGAACCCTTAGTGAAAGAGTGCCATGCCCACACATAGCAAGTCAAGCACTCAATCATAGTGAGTAAGATGGTGGTAACCAAACCCGACAGAGAGAAAGAGATCCAAATTTAGATCTTGATAATGCTCTGCTACAGAAAGGAATCAAGGGCTAGAGATCTTGAACAAAAGGAGCCATTATATTCCGCTGCAATCAATGTAAAGTTTTCTTAAACCTTTATGTGTTTAATTTTATTGTTTTAGAGAATTCATATTTAGGATGTTAATCAACATACTTGTTAGTAAATCTAGATCCTGGTAAAATATTCCCAACAGATAGTACTGTACTACTTGACGGTATCACATCAGTACGACTAGAGTATGACTAGTGTACCGAGTATAGGCTGCTATTATGGTCAATAGTACTATCGTGCAAACGTTCTTAACTCAACACCGTGTCGGACACGGGGATAGGGTTATTGTTGGGTGTATGGGCGCCTGATTATAATCCAAATTATAGTTATGTTATTGTTTATGCTTTTCTTACTGAGTCTATCGACTCACAGATATTGTTTGCATGTGTAGGTAAGGGCAAGTCTAAGGTTGAGCAGTCGCGAGAGCGAGCAGAAGAAGATTGTACATGTCAAGGCGGTTAGGCCTGGAGCATACATATTTTGTATAGTCGTTAGGCGACAACTTTTGTACTATGCATTGTGTAACTTTTGTAAATATTTTGTAAACGGGATCCCGGTTTTATATAAGTATGTTATTTTGATATTTATAAATAGTTAAATAAAGTTTTAATTATTCACGATTTTCAATAAACTCATGGATTAACAACGAGCTACACATTTAAATTAAAAATCACGTTAACACGCTTAAACTAGTAGAGTATTACAATTAATCTAAGTTTTTTTTTCTTAATATTAGCATCATTTAAAATTTATAATTTTGTAGAGTACAAATAAATCTTTCTTAATAGAATTGGAGATTCTTAAGAATAGTTATTGGAATGTGAACTAAAATATAAGAAAATCACTTTATATACTATTTTTTATTTTATTTTTCACTTAAGTGGTTGCTATTTGGTTGTCATATAGATTTGAGTTACTATTTAAGTTACTCCGTTAATTTGTATGTGGATTTTTGTAAAAAAAAGAAAGAACTGCTTTAAAATGTAATAATAAAAAAATCCCTAAAATATATAGAGATACCTAAGTTATAAAAGAAGTGCAAAATGCCACATATTTATTCATGTATCAATTGCCCCCTCGTTCAATTATTTATAAAAGCATCATTTTACAAAGATATTTAAAGTGCTCAGAGTGAAGATGGATTTGGAGGGAGACTGAATCACTCTTAACATTACCTACTTCATCTTATCTGATTCTGTTGAGATGGGAAAAATAGGCAGATTCCCACAATCATACTGCATAAGAGTACCAATCTTTCGAAAAAGCAATCCATAAAATATGATATCCCTTAAGAACTTCAACCCCCAAAGAGACCCTCCTTCTTGTACCCACCCTGTTAAATACGACCCTATAATCAACCAAGTTGCTCGCCACCTTCTTTCTTCGACGTAATCCGCTAATGCTTTAGCCATTTGTGGTTGGACAAGTCCTCCATTCTGTTGTATTGATGTCCCAATGTGCCTTCCCAAGACAACAGCATCTTCAAGTGCTGCACAACCTCCTTGTCCTAAGTCAGGCGTCATGGGATGCATTGCATCGCCAGCCACTGTGATGTTTTGCTTGCTTAACTTCCCAAATGCCACGTTCCATGGATATCTGAACATCAATGGAGCCCATGTCAATGTCGACAGGTCTGTGTGCTTAACGGCATCTAGATATATCTCAGGAAAATCCTTGGCATACTTCTCAATTACTTCTCTTTGTATGACTTTTGGGTCTCCTGATAAGAGACCTGTGCCTGCAATGGAAAATGTCAAATACAAATATAAGTGGGGCTTTTTTCTTATGGTTCATTGGATATTTATGATAATTAAAAAGATTTACCTTTAGAAGGAGAAGAACAAGTAAAGTACCAATAAATCTCTTTGTCATTGACAGGAACCAGACCAGCCCTTCTTCTTGTACCTACGAACTGGTGCATTTCATCTTTAAGGCAATGACCTTGAGGGAACACAGCCAATCCACGGACTGATGAACGACCTGAATCGATAGCTGCTATGATTCCCAACGATCTCGCCACCATCGAGTGTACCCCATCACAACCAATCAGAATCTGTGCAACCCCAAAGAGCAATCAAATTGAGAATTAACTATCAGTCCATTGCAAAATTTACTATGGCACATTACGCAAATAATACCTTTGCTTTAATGACATTTTCGTCTTCCAAATGAATCACAGCAATTGATGAACTCAAATGTGATTCTGTTTCAATTTTAGTGAGCTTTGAAGAGAAACGGATCGAGTTAGTTGGCAATTCACCTGCTAAAGTCTCGAGTAAGGCTTTTCGATGTACTGCTCTGGCTCTAGTTTCACCATTGCTATAAATTACAACATCAAGTTCAGATTACAACATTTTCTTCAGGAAATATCGACTATAGTCATCAATAAATCCATCACAACACAAGTTAACTATAGATAGGACTGTGCTTACCCACTGGCTCTTTTAGCGGCAGAAATTTCTTGAATCGCTCCACTTTCCAAATTGGTTATGTAAGCCCTAAACCTAAATAACAAGGGTACCAAAAATGAGTATGAAACTCCATAGCTCATTGAGAAATACAATAAGCTTGATCACACAACCTATCCCCCTTTGTTTATTGAGAAAGTATTTTTAAAGTCATCAGCCAAAATAAGAAAGCTCCATTAATCATTAAAAAGAAAAAGTTGCATATATACATAATGTTATGTTGCAATTCATAATGGCAAGGCAAAAGCATATGTGTTGGAGCAAATAAGTGTATACATAAATGTCAGTAAAACATTTACTCTTTGATGAAGGGATACATGGAGTTGAGCTTTTGGGAAACACCAAGGGCATCAAGAGCAAGCCAAGCATTTCGTGAAAGGATCAAGGCTGCACCTGTGGCTCTAAGCCCATTTGATTTCTCCAACACCAATGCCTTAACACCAACTCTCTTCAGTGCCACTGCAGTGGCTAAACCAGCTATTCCTGCTCCCACAATAACTACATCTTCCACCACTTCTTCCATTTTCCCTCTCACCCTGTTAATCTTTCTTACAAACACATAGTGGCTTATTAGTATAATCAATGTGTATATTATATATATATATATATATATATATATATATATGTTGGAACTGGCATTCAATACATGCCGAAAATATATCCCAGGGCCTTGTAAAAACAGCAAAGTCCGTTCCAGGAAACAATTGAAAAGAAGACAAGATTCTTGTTTGACCCTATTAATCTATTATTATGTTGCACTTCAACAAATAAAAGTTAACTCCAACAAGGAAAGGATTGTAATAATACTACATTATGATACGTTAAAAAAAAGTATTGGCCAATCCAATATAATAAAGTAACGATGACTATGCTTTCAATTAACTTGCATAACGTTTTGATCGAGTGCGTAGAAATGGTAATATCTCATACAGTATTTTAAAAATAAAACAAAAAAATTTACATAAAAAAAAAAATTAAAAAACTAACTTATTTACAAAAAATACTCTTACTCTAACTATTAACATTTTTACTATCAATCAATATCAATATATAAGAAAAGTATATGAGACGGTCACTAACATCCTAAAATTACGTTAATTAGTTTTATTTCTTCTCTCTTCAATTCTCTTAATTTAAATTTTTTTAATAAATTTATAAATATTAATTATTCAAAATAATAATAAAATTCTCAAAAAAATTACTATAAAAAATATCCTAAATATTAATATTTAAATACAGTTCAATTATATTCATATTCATCTCCACTTTTCATTTATTTTTTTAAAATTTAATTTTAAAAATTAAACACATGAGCTCGGTAAAATAATATTATAATGAATATATATTATTTAATTAATATACTTATTTAAATATCTATGATCCTAGGTTAAATATGATATTAAGCAATTATCTTATGCTTTGTCAATATGGCCAAAGAAAATCTCTTACAACACTTCAACCTTCCTATTTCTTCATCGTTGTTCGTGATCGCATCCCAGTACTTACTTCTCTATCGTTCTGATCCTCCAACAAACTATCACGGTAAATATCTCTCTCTCTCTGTTTTTCTTTTTTTCTTTTTCATAGACTGAATTCATTCCATTTTATATAGCTGTATTTTCGATTTTATGTGAATTGTGATAGTGTTTTAGTTGGTGTATATACTGTTTGATATAATATCAGTGTGATTCGTGAAAGAATTGGTTATATTAAGGGCCAGTGATCACGATTCTGAAACAACTTTTCTGTAGTTTAATACCTCTTGATCATATTCATTGTTCAAGTTACCTTAAGAGTTTTCTATTTTAATTTTCTTTGTCTATCGTTTGTTGCTGTAAATGAGTTCAATGTTTTTCTTTCTTTTTTGTTTCACAACTTTTTTATGTTAGCCCAAGATATGTTTCCAAGAGGGGGGGTGAATTGGAAAATTAAACTAATTTCAGTAAATTAAAACTTTTAACACAAAATTATGCAATTAGTCAATTAATCAAATAAAAACAAGTAGTATGACAAGCAATATATTAAGACAAATAATTAAACTTGTAAAGTAAAGAGTTTAAGGATTAGAAAATGCAAACTCTCGATTTTTACAAGGTTCGGTAGAGCTATGCCACCTACGTCCTTGGTCTTCAAAGCTATGGACCTAGCTTTGAGTTCCAATATCGAGCCAAGTTAACGGGTTTGACTAACCCTTACAACCGGGAAATTTTCACCAAGGTATTTCTAAACCTCTTACAATAATTTCGCACCCCCGAGGACTAACCTCTTTCTCGGATTGTTGAAGTGCCAATCTCACTATTACCGGGTTGTTTACAATACCGGTGCCAACCTCACCTCAATCACAATATGGAAATGTGTTTGATATTACAAGCTAAACTCACTCTAGAAATATGATGATACAATGGAAACCTAGAGTGAAAAGCAAGCACACTCAAGATGAATAAAATCAAATTTTGGCTCAAAATGTGTGAAAAGTGTTTGTTTGGATATCAAACTTGGAAGCTCATTAATCTCACTTAGATAGGTTAGATATTTGAAATAAATGCTCAACCAACTTATTTTTTGAAAGAAAAATCGAGTTTATATAGTGTTGAAAAGAAAAAATAACCGTTTATAGTCGTTAGCACGTTTCCCGAGGTGAGGTCAGCCGTGAACCGGAATTCCGGATGACTGACCAGAGGCAAAAATGCCATTTTTCAGGACTTAAAACGCGCATAACTTCTTACTCGATTATCCGATTTCAGAAATTCCAACTTTGTTCTCTTAGTTAAACAAAATGTGATTTATAAATTCAATCAAAAAAATTTTTTGAACTATCGTGTGAGAAAACTTGTTGCACAAGTTAGTGAATGGGCCAAAATTTAAATTTATAAAACTTAGTGTGCTATGCAAATCACTTTAACAAGACTAAAGTAAATTTATACCATTTGATTTTGAGTAGTCTTGATGTAGATGAGCCTCCTAGCTTGATTTGCATGTTTTTGATCCCATGTTGACTTTTCCCGAGAGTTGACCTTGACTTTGACTTTGACTTTTGGGTTGACTTTCGACTTTGGGCTTTTGAAAACCTCTTTTGAATGGGGTCTTGAGTTGTTGATCCCTTGATGAATCTTTTGCTCTTGATATGCTTGTTGAATCCATTTAGCGTTGCTTTCAAAAGTTTGGTAAAAATACCAAAATATTTATTTTCTCTTTTAAATTTGCTACAAAATCAATAAATCATTAGTAACAAATAATAATCAAATATTTGTTAATCATCAAAACAAGGAGATCTAAAAGTTTGAGTTAACAATCTCCCCCTTTTTGATGATATCAAATATTTGATTATTTTGAAAGGGAAAGAAAAATTTAAACAAAGTAAATTGGATTAGCTCCCCCTTAATGTGTGCAAGATAAAAAATTTACCTTTTAATTTTACCTTGCATGAATTTGTAAACTCCCCCTCAATTTTTACTTATGATTAATAGATTAGATACCAAAAAAAAATGAGGTGAATGCCAAAAATCAATCAATAGTTGTTCTCCCCCTTTTGATTCATCAAAAAGGGTGGCAAGGAATTCACAAAATATAAAAAAAGAAAAATAATAAAAATAAAAATAAAACAAAGCAACATTACCAAAGCATTAAAAATAAAGCCATATCATCCAAAATAACATTCAACACAAAAAAAAAAAAACAAATAAAAATACCAACTAACACAAAGTCAAGAGGCATGAAGCCTTTGCAGACAACCAAAAACAAAATAGATACAAAAAGAAAAACTAAATAAATAAAAAAAAATGCAAGAACTAGTTTGGTGGGGGGCTAAAGCGATCCATGTATGCCCTCCATTGTGCCATCTCCTCTTGAACATTTGCAAACCCATGAACCATGTCACTCCTCATGGTGTTGATATCATTGTTAAGGTTGGTGAGTTGTGAGTTGAGATCATTCCTCAAGGTTTGAAATTGATTGTCAACCGAAGTGTGAAGACGAGTAAAAGCTTCCTCAAGGTTGAATTGGGGAAAGTTAGGCATGGGAGGAGCTTGAGGAGGCATCTCTTCTTCTTCTTCTTCTTCTTCTTCTTCTTCTTCACTTTCACTTGCGGGCAAATTAATGTCTTCATCATCACTCTCCAAATCAATTTGCATTCTTTGGCCTCTCTTTGGTGTGAACACCCATTCATTGTTAAGGAATTTGTAACCCATAGCCTTGAAAGTTTTGGATCCTAGAATGTCACTAGAGGTAGAATCATTTTTCTTTTCATGTAGGGTAGGGATTCCTAAGAGAGGAAAAAGGTAGCTAAGAAGAAAACCAAAGGGAAGTGCCTTAATCATATTAGGCTTGTCCACATCAATGATGAATTTTAAAATAAGATAGCCTAGGTTGATTGGTGTAGTTTTGGCTATGATGAGATGCAAGAGTAATTGGTCAATGGAATTTATCTCATCTTGGTGTCCACTTCTAGGTGCAAGATTAGCTACAATGAACTTGTGGAGAATTTTGGCCTCTAAAGTGAGTTGGTGTCTTTTTGGTCTCATAATAAAAGGGCCATCACCACAAATATTCCTAGAACATTCATCAAAGTTAAAGATGGCATCATTTTTAAGAGAAAGTTTGGGTTCAAGCAATATGCCACTATTTGGTGCTCCTAACATGTCATTTAGAGATGTTACATTGAGTTCAAAAGCTACTCCTCTAAGGGTTCCTTTAACACCTAAAGGGGCTAAGCAAGGTTTAATGCAAGCATAAAAACCTTGTACTAGTCTAGGATATAATGAAGTATTAATTTGAATGAAAGATGTCCATCCTAGGGTATCAAAGTGATGACTAAAATCAACATAATCAAGGCTAGAGAGATCACAAATTTTACCTTTGAGAATCTTCCTAGAAGAGAAATCATTGATAAATTTGTTATGATCCTCATCATTGAAGAATAGAGTGGGCTCTTGCCTTGCTTTTGCCCTTATTTCCCTTTGTTGAAGTGCACTAGCCATTCTCTTGTGAGCTCTTGAGGAGGGATTAGATGAAGAAGCCATGAAGAACACACCTTGTTTTTTTTTTTATTATTGGAAGATGAAAGTGAGGTTTTGAAAGAGAGAATTTGAGAGAAAAGGGAGGAGTGGCTGCTGTTTTAGGTTAGAAAATTTGAATGGGGAATGACAATTTCGGTGGTAGGGTTTTTAAAAGGGAAAAAATCGCATGAAAAGACGAAAAGGACCTTATTTTCTGGTCCTGCGCCATCCAGAATTCCAGATGGTACAACCGAAATTCCGGTTGGTGCAGCAGACCAGAAAAAGTCCCCCTAAATCGTCCTAAAAATTCCAATTTTAACCCAAATGACCCCAAACCAATTCTAATACCTTTAATATGATAAAACAAAATTTCTCAACCAAGAAAAACTGAAAAATAATGAAAAATGACGATTTACGGTAACTTTTTCGAAAATTGCCAAGAAAACTAGAACCTTACCGAAAATGAGTTTTAAGCAACAAAACTGAAAAATTCTTTTTCCGGCAGTTTGATAAAATAAAATGTGAGGTGTACAAACTTACGGAATCAAAAAATGTTGAAAAATGAGAAAGTTTGGCGAAAAACACTCTTTTAAGCCTAAAAATCTATAAATTCAACAAGTGAGGTACCAAAAATTTGTTCCATGCAAATTTCAATCAAGATAAACCTATAGGCACACTAAATACATTCAATTTCACATATTTAAACATATAAATACACAAGAAAATCAAATATGCAAAAATTCACATGTTTACTTGTTTAAAAACAAGTCCAAAGTTCACCAAAAATCCACATTATGACCTATAATTTTGAGTTTTCAACAAGTATGGTTCATATAGGTCAAGTATCAATAAATTTTCTCATCTATGCATATAAATCTCATTAATATCATATTTGGAATAATTATGCATAAATAAGTAAGTAAAGAGATATGAAATTTTTTCATAGCTAACAAACCTTATATTTCATTTAAGTTGGTCATGCCTAGCTCTCTTCTAATGAAACTAAATCTCTCATCACTAAGAGGCTTGGTGAATATATCCGCTAATTGGAATTCGGTGCTTACAAAGTCTAGTATAATATCACCTCTTTGGATATGGTCTCTAAGGAAGTGGTGCCTTATGTCAATATGCTTGGCTCTAGAATGCAATATTGGATTCTTAGAGAGATTAATGGCACTAATGTTATCACACTTTATGGGTGTACATTCAAAATCAATATCAAAATCCTTAAGAGTTTGTTTCATCCAAAGTATTTGTGCACAACAACTACCCGCAACTATATATTCGGCTTCGGTTGTGGATAGAGCTATCGAGTTTTGTTTCTTGCTAAACCATGACACTAAGGAATTTCCTAGAAAGTGACAAGTTCCACTAGTACTTTTTCTATTCGTCTTACAACCGGCAAAGTCAGCATCTGAGTAGCTAACTATTTCAAAGTTTGAGTTCTTGGGGTACCAAAGTCCTAGATTCATTGTGCCTATCAAGTATCTAAATATTCTCTTAACGGCACTCAAGTGGGATTCTTTAGGACAAGATTGGTACCTAGCACAAAGACCAACACTAAACAAAATATCCGGTCTACTAGCGGTTAAATATAATAAAGAGCCAATCATACCTCGATACTTGGTGATGTCCACATTCTTACCGCTTTCATCTTTGTCCATCTTTATAAATGTGCTCATGGGTGTATTCATGGACTTTGCATTTGCCAAGTCAAACTTTTTAAGAAGATCCTTGATGTACTTAGTTTGACCTATGAATATGCCATCCTTTTGTTGCTTGATTTGAAGTCCAAGGAAAAAGTTGAGTTCTCCCATCATGCTCATCTCAAACTCACTATGCATACACTTAGAAAATTCTTCACAAAGAGCATCATTAGTAGCACCAAAGATAATATCATCAACATAAATTTGTACTATAATAATGTCTTTCGATTTTCTTTTTATAAAAAGTGTATTATCCGCTTTACCCATTGAAAAACCATTTGAAATAAGAAAAGTGCTTAATCTTTCATACCAAGCTCTAGGAGCTTGCTTTAAACTATATAAAGCCTTTTTCGATTTGTAAACATGGTTAGGGTATTTATGATTTTGAAAACCAGGTGGTTGAGAGACATAAACCTCTTCCATAATGTACCCATTTAATAATGCGCTTTTTACATCCATTTGGTGCAAGATAAAATTCTTGTGGCATGCAAAAGCTAACAACATTCTAATGGACTCAAGTCTTGCTACCGGGGCAAAGGTTTCCTCATAATCAATTCCTTCTTCTTGATTGTAACCTTGGGCCACTAATCTAGCCTTGTTACGCACAATGACCCCATGCTCATCTACCTTATTTCTATAGACCCATTTTTTTCCAATCACCGATTGATGTGACGGTCTTGGAACTAACTCCCAAACATTATTTCTTATAAATTGATTTATTTCTTCTTGCATAGCTAGAAGCCAAAATTCATCAACTTAGGCCTCTTTAAAATTCTTTGGTTCAATTTGAGAAATAAAAGCAATGAAATTACACAAGTTTCTAAGGGAGTTTCTAGTAGTGACACCTTGAGATGGATCACCTAGAATTTGGTCTATAGGATGAGCACTTTTGAATTTCCACTCATGTGGAAGGTTAGAGTTCATACCTTGGCTTTCATTTACCTTTTCCACAGGTGGTTCCTCTTTGGAAATTTGTGAAGGAGCATTGGAAGTCTATCCGATTTCGAGATTTTGAATCTCATCTCCCAAACCTACAACATCATCATCTAAACTTTTGCTTGTAGGCGGGTTAGTCTCATCAAAGGCAACATGAATAGATTCTTCAACAACATTAGTTCTTTTGTTATAAATTCTATAAGCTTTACTATGTGTTGAATACCCTATAAAAATTCCAACATCGGATTTCGCATCAAATTTTCCAAGGTTGTCCTTAGTGTTTAAAATGTAGCATTTGCATCCAAAAACTTTAAAATAGCCAATGTTGGGTTTTCTCCCTTTCCAAAGCTCATAAGGGGTTTTATTCATGTTGGGCCTAATGAAAACACGATTCAAAATATAACAAGAGGTATTGACGGCCTCGGCCCAAAAATATTTTGGTAATGAAATTTCATTTACCATTGACCTAGCCATTTCTTGAATTGTTCTATTCTTCCTTTCGACAACTCCATTTTGTTGTGGAGTTCTTGGTGCCGAAAAGTTGTGGTTAAAACCATGTTCATCACAAAACAATTCTAAGGCATCATTGTCAAACTCACCGTCATGGTCACTCCTAACGGAGGTAATAGAATATCCTTTTTCATTTTGCACACTTTTACAAAATTTGACAAAGTTTTCTAAAACATCACTTTTAAGAGTCAAGAAAATAACCCAAGTAAATCTTGAAAAATCATCAACAATTACAAATGCATAGTATTTACCACCAAGACTAGCAATTCTAGAAGGACCAAATAAATCAATATGGAGCAATTGCAAAGGTCTAGTAGTTGAAATCTCTTTCTTGGAATGAAAAGATGTTTTAATTTGTTTTCCAAATTGGCATGCATCACAAAGTTTATCTTTAACAAACGGAATAGATGGCAAACCAATAACAAGATCTTTTCTAACCGATTTTGAAATAGAATCCATACTAGCATGTCCTAATCTTCTATGCCACAACCAAGAATTATCATTCATAACGGTTAAACATTTATTTTTACTTTCAAAAGAATCAACATCAATAACATACACATTATCCTTCCTTACTCCAAGGAAAATAACTTCATTGGTTGAAACATTTTCAATGGAGCATTTTGAGGATTCAAACACAACACGAAAACCTATATCACATAATTGACTAATACTAAGCAAGTTATGTTTAAGATTATCAACAAGAAGCACATTTTTAATACATGGAGAGTATATGTTACCGATATCACCAATGCCCAAGATTTTTCCTTTTGAATTGTCTCCAAAAGTGACAAAGCCACTTTCCTTGCTTTTAAAGCTTGAAAATCTTGATGGATCACCGGTCATATGCTTTGAACATCCACTATCCAAGAACCATAAGCTTTGGCTCTTTCTTGTTGATTCCTACAAAAACAAGTTCATTTGTTGGCTTTTGGTACCCATATAACTTTGGGTCCATTCTTGTTAGTTCTAGAACCCTTTGGTACCCATTTAGTCTTGCCTAGATATGCAAATTTCTTCACATGACAATAGGAAATAGTATGACCATCTCAGTTACAATATGTGCATGTAAAGTGAGGTAGGCTAGATGATTTCACAAAAAAGTTTCTCAAAAACTTTTGTTTCTTACTAGGGTCATAACCAATACCATTTTTCGAAAAACCACATGACTGGTTTCCCACCATGAGATCATAGCCTTCCTTACCTCTAGTGAAAGTATATATGTCATTTTTTAGGCTTCTCACATGGGCTTTTAATTCAACAATTTCTTTCTTATGTGAAGCACATGTAGCACATTGAGATTTAGCTATAAGTTCTTTTTCATTTATTTTCAAAATCTCAATTTCTTTTAAAAGCATGTTGGTCTTCTCTCTAAGGGTTTGGTTTTTAACAAGCAATTTACCAAAATCATCAAATAGTTCCTTAAATGAATTACACAACTCATCATATGACATATCTAAGTTATCATCATCATTTTCGCTAGCACAATCATTTTGGTTAGAAATGCTTACCCCATCATCAAGTGCCATCATGCACATGTTTGCTACTTGATTCTTTCCTTCTTCTTCGGAGTCCTCTTCATCACTATTGAGCCAATCCGCCAACATTGTCCTTCCTTTGTATTTGTTCTTCTTCCTCATTGGACAATCCATCTTCATATGTCCGGGCTTTTTGCATTCAAAGCAAATTGGTGGATCATCTTTGCTTTTTCTTTCTTTTGAGTCACTCCCTCTTTGTGGCTTCTTCCCAAAGTTCTTTTTAAATTTCATGAACTTTTTGTATTTCTTAGAGAAGAGTGCCAAGTCCTCCATGTCACTACATAAGCTGTAAAGCCCGCTTAGTTAATTTGGAAATTAGCAGTTGTTTATGTTTAATTATGAAATTATTTATGGCTATTTAAATAATTTATTACTGTTATTTATGGAATTCTGAAATGCATGTTATGTAATTCAGTAGTTTGCATATTTTGCATTTCCGGTGTCTGGTATTTTGGAACTCGCCGTTTGGCTCAGTAGAAATCACAACTTAGTATGTTAGTAGTTTGGGGACGGGTTTTAGACATTGGGAATGTCGGGAATGGCCGGGAATTTAGAATTTCCCAAAAATACCCCTTTAGTGATTTTTATGTGATTTTATGGAGGAGGGGCAAAATGGTCTTTTTGCCCCATTAGTGTTTTGTCTTATGTGAGTTTATTAAATGGAAAAATAAATGTTTAAGTGTTATTTGATGGCTGAAATAATATGATATATGTGGCATTTACTCTTTTCATTCTCATTTCAACACTTAGAAAAATAAAATAGAAAATCTTGAAAAGGAAACACTCTCTTTTCTCTCTC
Source organism: Cannabis sativa (assembly GCF_029168945.1). Taxonomy (NCBI): domain Eukaryota; kingdom Viridiplantae; phylum Streptophyta; class Magnoliopsida; order Rosales; family Cannabaceae; genus Cannabis; species Cannabis sativa. The sequence continues at coordinate 43,529,495 of NC_083604.1, forward strand.
TCTATTTCGGCTGGTGCATGGGATTCAAAAGCTGGGTTTTTCTCCTCAAATCCTTGTGAATTTCAACTCATCTTTGTGTAATCTTAGCCAAGGTTTGATCACTTTTAACTTGCCTTTGTGTTTTCTTGAATTTTAAGTAAAATTGATGAAATGCATGCATGATTTTGATATATGGTTGCTGCTGTGATTTTGTATTAATTTCTGGATTGTAAGCATGTTAATTTGAGGTGATTCAAGCTGTTAGAAATGCATATAGGCTACCTTGTTCAAAGCTTTGAGTTTTCTATGCAAAAATGTGATTTTTGGTGAAAATAGTGTGAATCTGTTTCTGTGATGTTGCTGTTGTTTTTAAGTAGAATTAAGCTAGTGAAATGCATGATTAGGTGGTTTTGCTCAAGTTTGAGTTTAGAACTCAAAGCTTGAGCTCCAATGGCATTTTTCGGGTTTGAGGTTTCTGGGTTGTTTTGATGCCTTGGATTTGTTCTAGGGAAGGTATAGAACAGGTCTGGAAAGTTTGAGGTGATTTGGGGTTGAATTGTGCAAGTTATGAAAATTTGATGTTGCTGCCTGCGAGGAACCGGAATTCCGGTTGTGCATCCGGAATTCCGGATGAGGGTCTGAATTTCCCGTAACGGAATTCGGTTGGGCAGCCGATCTGGTTGGGGAATTTTTCAGAACCCGTGTTTTCCTCGTTTTTATGTTTTAGGGGGTATTGCCATGCTTTTTATCGATAGGGAAACTTTTAGTTCCTAGTTTTAGTCCCCGGGAAGTGATTTAGCGTGTCACTTATAGCGTTGTGATTTTTATGGTTTAGGAGCCAGTAATCCACCGCTCAGCTTCAGTTCCAGTCAGGTTGACCGGCACACCTGAATTCGGAATCCAGGTAAGATTAGTATAACAGTGTGCATATGTAGATTACATGTTTAGCGTGCATGTAGGAAGCCTGCTAGATTACATTAGTTATGTATTTAGGCTTCGAACCATCCAACCCTGTCACGTCGGTACAGGCTGGAGTATGACCAGCAGCCGGAGTATGACCGGTTCGACCGATCAGGCTGACATTTGGTTGGTGGTTCAGTGCTATTGACCTATCCCGTCGGTACAGTGGAGTATGACCGGCGGCGGAGTATGACCGGTTCGACCGATCAGGAGGATACTTGTCAATAGTACCGTCCCTATGAACGTTCAAAACTCAGTACCATGTTGGACATGGCAGTAGTGGCTCAGTACCATGTTGGACATGGCAGTAGCGGGACTCAGTATCATGTTGGACACGGCAGTTAGAATTATGTATGATATTATTATGCTTTTCTTACTGAGTCTGTCGACTCACAGTTTACGTTTATGTGTAGGTAAAGGCAAGGCTTTAGCTGATGGACCGTGAACGAGCTTATGAGATTGTACATGTCGGGGCGGTTAGGCCTGGAGCGTGCGATCCTCGGGACAGCAAGGCTGATTTTGTAACTGGTCGTTAGACGACCTTTATTTTTTATGTAACAGTTAAACAGTTAAACTTTTTGTAAATATTTTTATAATCGGGATCCCGAGTCTTTTGTAATACGCCTAAGTTAGTTAGGGTGTTTCATAAGCTTTCCTCATCTTCTTCACTAATGGCATGGGAGGAGGAAGACTTGAATGCAATAGTCTTCTTTTTCTTCTCAACTTCCTCTTCTTCTTGAGCACTCATGAAAAGTTCATGGTTCATGAGTGAGCCAATTAGTTCTTCCAAGGGAAGTGTTGAGAGATCCTTGGCTTCTTGAATGGCAACCACCTTCCCTTGATAAGCCTTGGTGAGACTTCTCAAAATCTTGGTCACCATATCCTTTTGAGTAAGTACCTTGCCAAGAGAGTTCAAACCATTAGTATTTGTAGGGAAGCGAGTATACATGTTAGCAATGGTTTCATCCGCTTTCATCTTAAAGTTCTCATATTGAGTGGAATAAATTTGAATTTTAGTTTCCTTCATAGCACTAGTTCCTTGATAAGTAACTTCAAGCATTTTTCACATATCATAAGCGGTAGAGGCTTGTTCAATATTTTTAAATATGTCTCTATCCAAACCACATATAAGAGCATATTTAGCTTTAGCATTTTTAGAAAGCATTTTCTTATCATTTTCATCATATGCTTCATAAGTCTTAATTACTTCAACACCATTTATGACATGTTTAGCAACATAAGGACCACTAGACACAATATGCCACAAATCATAGTCTATAGATTGAAGGTAAGTTTCCATTCTAATTTTCCAATAAGGAAAATCTACTCCATTGAAGTATGGTGCTCTATTTGTGCTAAAACCTTCTAACATGTTATTTTGTGAATTACTTGGAAACGCCATGCTCTAGATTGTGAAATCTAATCAAATAATTTGAGCCCTTGCTCTGATACCAATTGTTAGCCCAAGATATGTTTTCAAGAGGGGGGTGAATTGGAAAATTAAACTAATTTCAGTAAATTAAAACTTTTAACACAAAATTATGCAATTAGTCAATTAATCAAATAAAAACAAGTAGTATGGCAAGCAATATATTAAGACAAATAATTAAACTTGTAAAGTAAAGAGTTTAAGGATTAGAAAATGCAAACTCTCGATTTTTACAAGGTTCGGTAGAGCTATGCCACCTACGTCCTTGGTCTTCAAAGTTATGGACCTAGCTTTGAGTTCCAATATCGAGCCAAGTTAACGGGCTCGACCAACCCTTACAACCGAGAAATTTTCACCAAGGTATTTCCAAACCTCTTACAATAGTTTCGCACCCCCGAGGACTATTAACCTCTTTCTCGGATTGTTGAAGTGCCAATCTCACTATTACCGGGTTGTTTACAATACCGGTGCCAACCTCACCTCAATCACAATATGGAAATGTGTTTGATATTACAAGCTAAACTCACTCTAGAAATATGATGATACAATGGAAACCTAGAGTGAAAAGCAAGCACACTCAAGATGAATAAAATCAAATTTTGGCTCAAAGTGTGTGAAAAGTGTTTGTTTGGATTTCAAACTTGGAAGCTCATTAATCTCACTTAGATAGGTTAGATATTTGAAATAAATGCTCAACCAACTTATTTTTTGAAAGAAAAATCGAGTTTATATAGTGTTGAAAAGAAAAAATAGTCGTTAGCACGTTTCCCGAGGTAAGGTCAGCCGTGAATCGGAATTCTGGATTGATGACAACCGGAATTCCGGATGACTAACCAGAGGCAAAAATGCCATTTTTCAGGACTTAAACGCGCATAACTTCTTACTCGATTATCCGATTTCAGAAATTCCAACTTTGTTCTCTTAGTTAAACAAAATGTGATTTAGAAATTCAATCAAAAATTTTTTTTGAACTATCGTGTGAGAAAACTTGTTGCACAAGTTAGTGAATGGGCCAAAATTTAAATTTATAAAACTTAGTGTGCTATGCAAATCACTTTAACAAGACTAAAGTAAATTTATACCATTTGATTTTGAGTAGTCTTGATGTAGATGAGCCTCCTAGCTTGATTTGCATGTTTTTGATCCCATGTTGACTTTTCCCGAGAGTTGACCTTGACTTTGACTTTGACTTTGACTTTGACTTTCGGGTTGACTTTTGACTTTGGGCTTTTGAAGACCTCTTTTGAATGAGGTCTTGAGTTGTTGATCCCTTGATGAATCTTTTGCTCTTGATATGCTTGTTGAATCCATTTAGTGTTGCTTTCAAAAGTTTGGTAAAAATACCAAAATATTTATTTTCTCTTTTAAATTTGCTACAAAATCAATAAATCATTAGTAACAAATAATAATCAAATATTTGTTAATCATCAAAACAAGGAGATCTAAAAGTTTGAGTTAACATTTTATTTTATTTTTTTTCAATGTTTTTCTTTTTTGTTATAGGTTTGTTTTATATTGATTTTGTTCTATTTTACGCCATTATTTATGGCTGTGGCGCCTTACAAGGCTTTAACACCTATTATATGGTTGGGCCCCTAATTATTTAGGGTAGTTTGTTTAAATTTTTACGTTTTTCGATATTGAATGTATAAGAAAATTTTGACACAATAATATTTTAAAGTTAATAAGTTATGCACTATACAGATTTATTAGTCAGAATAAAAGGATTATTTTGGTTAAGGTATGATTTAAAGAATATTTTAAACTGAAATAAGGTTTAAAGGGTTTACTTTAAAGGCTAATTCCTATTAGCTATGTTTTGGTTTATATTTTTTTAGGAATTTTCAGCATAAAAGGAAAGTGTTTAGAATTTTAGTATTCAGATTCTAATATTATAATTAATTAAGTAAATTGAAGAATAAGAATCTTGAGGATCTTGTAATAAAGGGAAGTGGAAACACTAATGGTCTAATGAGAATATATTGGTTCATATATATTTGCGAAGTCAAATTATTATGAAAATTTGGTTTGTTCTCAATATTATGGGAATGTACCAAAATTATTATATTATTTGTATTTTTAAAGAATTTCTGGATGAGTGGTATTAGTTTTTTGATGGAAGAAATGGAAGTACAAATTTGATGGATGAGCTGCGCCATTGTGTATGGCTTTGGTGCCTTTTAAGGTTTTCGCGTGATTTATGACTGGCCCCTAATTATTTAGGGTAATTGGTTAAAATTACAAGATATCATGAATTGTAAAAGTATTATAAAATTTAATAGCTAACAATTATGGTATATAATTATGAGATTATTGCCTTTTAGTTTATTATAGATAACATAATATTAATTTTGGGTATATAAATTATAAATATGAGTTTATTATAGATAACATAATATTATAGATAACATAATATTAATTTTGGTATATAAATTATAAATGTGGGATTTTGTAATAAATTGGAGGTAGGGACATTAATTGTGAATTGAGAATACTTTGTTTTATTTTATTTTTTATTTTTGGGAAGATATTGAAATAAATAGGAAATAAATTCTAATGAAGTATTGAGATTATTGTCTTATTAGTTGTATAGGAAGATACTAATATGAATAGTTTTTATAATAATTTGAATGGTATAATAATTAGGAGGTTATCTATCTAAATAATACATAAGGAAGCATTATGTCATAATTATTTAGGGTAATTGGTTAAAATTACAAGATATCATGAATCGTAAAAATATTATAAAATTTAATAGCTAACAATTATGGTATATAATTATGAGATTATTGCCTTATTAGTTTATTATAGATAACATAATATTAATTTTGGGTATATAAATTATAAATATGAGTTTATTATAGATAACATAACATTATAGATAATATAATATTAATTTTGGTATATAAATTATAAATGTGGGATTTTATAATAAATTGGAGGTAGGGACATTAATTGTGAATTGCGAATACTTTGTTTTATTGTATTTTTTTATTTTTGGGAAGATATTAAAATAAATGGGAAGTAAATGCTAATGACGTATTGAGAGTATTACCTTATTAGTTGTATAGGAAGATACTAATATGAATAGTTTTTGTAATAATTTGAATAGAATAATAATTAGGAGGTTATCTATTTAAATAATAAAGAATGAAGCATTATGTCATAATTATTTAAGGTAATTGGTTAAAATTACAAGATATCATGAATTGTAAAAATATTATAAAATTTAATAGCTAACAATTATGGTATATAATTATGAGATTATTGCCTTTTAGTTTATTATAGATAACATAATATTAATTTCGGGTATATAAAGTATAAATATGAGTTCATTATAGATAACATAATATTATAGATAATATAATATTAATTTTGGTATATAAATTATAAATGTGGGAGTTTGTAATAAATTGGAGGTAGGGACATTAATTATGAATTAATACTTTGTTTTATTTTATTTTTAATTTTGGGAAGATATTGAAATAAATGGGAAGTAAATGCTAATGACGTATTGAGAGTATTACCTTATTAGTTGTATAGGAAGATACTAATATGAATAGTTTTTGTAATAATTTGAATAGAATAATAATTAGGAGGTTATCTATTTAAATAATAAATAAGGAAGCATTATGTCATAATGACGAATTGAATTAATTAATATTAATTTAAATTTTTTAATTAAATGTATGATGAAGTGGTATTAGGAAAATGATACTTTTGAATGTGAAAAGTGCAATCTTAAGTTTTAAGGATATTAATACAATTTTGGTTTAATTTAGGTTGAATAAAGATTATAGATACCATGTTTTACGCTATAAATAAAATAATAAATAATTTGACTTATTAAAGATTTTGACATGTTTTAGTCTATAAATAAGTAATATTTTAAGAGATAAAATGAAATAATTAGTATATAACATTTTGAATATTTAAGGAATAACGTGTATTAAAAGGAAAATTTTATTTATGTTTGATTTTAAAAGGGTAAAAGTAAGGAATAGGTATCCTAAGGTTATGAAGTAGAATGCTATAATTTAGTTGTTACTAGCCAAAGGGTAATCCCTTTGACTAGTTTTAGTATTTTATAGGGAAATCTAGTTGCTTAGTCTTGGTGGTTGGTTGATTCTCTTTAGAATTTTTTAATTAAAGTTTTATGTTGTTTTTTGATGTTATTTTCAGGTGGAACTTCAGTATTTTATTGAGTTAGGAGCGTTGTTTGAAGATGTTATAGCTTTATTGTCTAAATTTTCGGTGGCAGTTTTGTCCCATGGGGCTTGCTCTAAGTTTTTAGCGGCCCATGGTTGGCAAAGCATGCTCTGCGGTTAGACGATGAGTTATCTTGGTTCGAGGAGATTCCAGCGTCGGTGGCGGACGTGAGCGTCGTAAATTCATGAGTGATTTTAATCACTTTGTCCAAAAATATATATATATATATATATATATATATATATATATCTATAATCCTATTTAAAGATATAACCTAAACCCTTCTTTCATTTTTTTCTCTCAAATCGTAATTCTCAATACTCACTCTTTCTCAATAGTATGGATCAAACCGTGAAAATCAATAAAACAATACATATGGGAGAAGTAAAAGTAGATTTATAGTTCCACTATATCAGCATTTAAAGTTTCATTTTCAGATTCATGTTTCATAATTATGTAAGAGGTAAGATTTGGTTTCTTTTTCCACGAAGTAATGGAAAGCTTTATTACTTAAGGCACCAAAGCTAAAGTGTAACGCCCGTATTTTATAATACTAAACTCGAAAATTAATTTTAATAATTTATATATTAATAACCATATGGATCGGGATCCCGAGTATCAAAATACAAGTTAAAAGTACTATACTACTATATACATATATATTTTTTAAAAAATTTAGCGGACATGCATCCTTAAAATACAGACTCCAAAGTACTAAGAAATCGAAACCCTCCAGGTTGCACTGCCGCGATATGTACAATCATGCCGAGTTCTGCCTCACTGTTCCTCCAGCTTTGCTTTTCCTTTACCTACACAAGGTAGCAAACTGATGAGTCAACAAACTCAGTAAGATATGCAAGAAATATATAAAAGTATTGCAATGTCGACTTTATGATTAAGCCGCCCTGAACTCAATAACCAAGCTCACCAAATGGTTAAGAACGTTCTTAAGGGTAGTACGACTACTGTACCATATACACTAAAGTACCAACTCTGTACTTGTGTTGGTAGAGCCCTAACTGTACTCCCAGGAATTACTAAGTGTTGTACCACGAACACGACGTACCCTAAGTACTCGTGTTGATAACACCGTACCACGTTAACATGCAATACTATACTAACACTCTAGTAATCATTTTAAATTAGTGCTAGTAGTATAATAATCAAAACAAGCATATACATTCATATATATATATTCTTACGCTATCTTACCTCGTTCCGTGCTCAAGTGTGCCGGTCAGCCTGAGTGGAAGTGCAGCTCGACGTTTTACAGGGCCCTAAACCATAATGTTCAAAATCCGATGAGAGACTCGCTAAAACACTTATTGGGGATTTAAAATAGAAACTAAACTTAACCCTATCGATAAATAGGATGCCAATACCCTAAATTACTTAAAAACGGGAAAAACTAGGGCTCGGGAAAAAGCCCCAACCGGCAGGCCGGTTCCCAACCGGAAGTCCGGTTCCTGGGACCAACCGGTCGACCGGTTGACACAGGCTCCCAGGAACCGGAATTCCGGTTCTGAACTGGGAACCAAAAATCCGACCCCCACAACTCAAATTAATCCCAAACTTTCTAAAAACTTCCAGAACACCTGTATGCATCATAATAAACCAATCCCAAGCAATAAAACTCAACAATTCACTTAAATCTCAAACTCAAACCTTGATAAAATCTTACTACACTGAACAAAACAATATAAAATAACTCAAGAAACCTTAATTAAACTTCAGAATTCCATTTCAAACAATAGACTTCAACACAGCCCCCCAATAATAAGAACTCAATAATTACCTAACTTAAGTTTCAACTAAAATCAAAAGAGAAAAGCTAGGGTACACTACCTTGGATCAAAGCTTCACCACTTAGCTAGGAACTCCAAAGATTCAGCAAGCAAAATCAACCCTAGGATAGGTCCTTGAGGTTTCGAAAATGAGAGAGAGAGAGAGAAGAAGATTGATGAAATAAGGATGAATTTCTTTTAATGTTATAATAAAAGGATAAAACCCCATTTTCTTAGTAATTAAGCTAATTTCAGCTAACAAAATTCCCACAACAAGACAAAATAACCATTGCCAAAAGACCTCCTTGCCTCTTCAAGTTAAATAATTTAGTTATAAACTCCTAAGGGTAATTTGGTCAAATAACAACCCCGAGAATTCTAACGCCTCTAAAATTTAACTATGACATCCCACTAATATTTAAGAAATACAAAATATAACTCTCTAAAGGCCCAACGCCGCTTTCCACCGCTTCCGAACACAAACACAGAAATTGAGAAATTCACATAGATAGCATAATAAATATATACGAACTCAAATAAATTCTCATAATTGTGTTATTATTAATAATAATAAAATCTCATACATAAACCTTAATTATTTAATAATTCAAGGTATTAATCATATGCGGTCTTTACATAAAGTCTGTATCTTCTACTTATTTTATTTTAATTTAAAATAATGTATATATAATATTCTATATATATATTGTATGAGCATATTGTATCAATACTATAGTGTACATATTCTTTATTTAGTTTTATATTGTATTACCATATTTTCAATTTATCAATTAATAATTAATAATGATTTATTTGCAAAATTATTAATAACGTTTTTAATAAATACATTAAAATATTAATAATATATTATAATTTTTTTTTGTGTGTATGATTATGAGTATTATTTTTTACAAAATCTTGTATAAGTACTATTATTATATATAATTTTATTCATTCATGTATTATTTGTTTAAAATAGTACATATATTACATTTTTTAAAAAAAAAAATAAAATAAAAAGAGAATTATTACTTTTGCTCAACTTTGGGAGTAGGGGTATTTATCAAACTATTCACACTGCACAAACCGTTCGCACCGCACCACACCGGATAAAATATACGCTTTGAAATCTTTTGCGGTGCAGTTGTGGTTTGTATTTTTGTCAAGCAGTGCAGTGCAGTTTACGGTTTTGAATTTAATAATTGCAGTTCAAACCGCACCACACTATATATAACAAAATTACCAATTTTTTTAATATGATTTTTATTCTTTTTTTCATATAAGAACAAATATATGTAATATATGTGTGTATTACATTATTTTTTAGAGACAATCTAATATAATGATTTGATGATTAGTATACATGTTATGATACTATAAAAAAAACAACCACTTTTAGTGACAACTTTTTAGTCACAACATAATTTTTTTGTGACTAAATATGATTTTTAGTCCCAACAAAAAGTTACTTATGACTAAAATATAGTATTTAGCTACAAGTTGTCACTAATTTAGTTTTAGTCACAACAAGTATTGTGACTAAAAGCACATTTAGTCACAACAAATTGTAATTTTTGTGACTAATATTTTAGCCACGGACTTTTTAGTCACAACATAAGAATAATAATTTATAATTAGTCACAACTTTTTTACTTTTAGTCACAAATTTTGTTGTGACTAAAAGTAAAAGTTTTTGTAGTTATATTAAAACTTTAATAAGATTTTTTTTTTTCGTAATGTTAAAATTTTATTTTATTGATTTTTAAATTTTCATTATCATGTTTGATAATTATGACAGTATAAACCACTCAAACTGCATGTACTACACCGCATTTTCACAGTGTGGTTTTTGTGATTTTAAGATCTTACGCTACGGTTGTGGTTTAAGAAATTACAAAAATCACATATGCAGTTTGGTTTGAAAAAATCAACAACTTACACCACTCGCACCGCGAACACCCCTATTTAGGAGTAATCTTAAAAATTAAAATAAATCTCTAAAAAATTTAGTTGAATTAGTTTCATGTACTGTTTATAAATTTTTTTTAAAAAAATATCTATAATTTTTTTAATGAGAAAAAAATATCTGGTTCTAACCCACCCTAAATTTGTACGGTTTAAAATATATGTTTAACCATTTTAGATTTTTATTATATATTCTAATTAAAAAAAATTAAAAATAAATAAAATATTTTTGTATATATATCTCATAGCCTGTTGTCTTCCAAGTTCAAAATGTAAACTGAAATATTTATGTATATATGTAGTCTACATTGAATTCCCACTATTATTGTCTCTAAGATATATTGTTCAGTCACATCCGACATAGTTCACCTTATATTTTTCTCCCAATAGATTTGTGTAACATATTATTTTATTGTTTTGTTCAAGATTTAATATTTGTTATATTTACTTTGGAAAAAAAAAAAAGAAGAAAAACTTTGCTACTTTAATAGCATATATACCACATAAATTTTGTTAGTATGTCATTTTCTTTTTTAAATATATTATTAAAATTTAGTTTTTAGTTATTACATTATTGTATTAATAATTTATTTTATTATATTAAATATATACAACGACTACAAGTGAGATACATAATAAAAATTACTTTGAATATAGTGACGAGTACAAGTGAGATACAATGATGATAACGTCTTTAACTGCGATGATAACGGTTTTGAAATCGTATGATGAGTAAATTATAAATTTATTAGGAAGTTGAATTTTGGTGAGGAAAAAAAAGATAGAGAAAATATAGGGAAAAAAAGTTAAAAATAAAAAAAAATAATAAATCTCATATTTGTTATGGAAAGAAAAAGAAAATTATACAGAAAAACATTCAATGTCGACAAAAATCTTCATATCAAACTTGAAAAATTGATTTATTTTTTTTGTTGTCTACTCTTTTTTTTTTTTTAAAGTTTCCCGACTTTTTTTCTTTCGTCACCAAAATTTAACTTTCAAACATAGTTAAAATATTTGAAGAATTGTATTATAATTTTTTAAAATTATTAATTTATTTTTTTGAGTAAATGAAAAAAATATATCATATAAAAAAATATCAAAATTCAAAATTTGATATAAATTTATAACTTAATCATTACTAAACAAAATATAACTGTACGCGAAGCGCGGTTTGTTTCGTAGTTTATAATACGAATACTAACATATATACGATTTGCACTAATGGTTGACTTTAAGAACTTATCAACTAAATTTTAGTTAAAAAATTAAATGCAAAGAGTTGAAAATGAAAAGCTTAAGAAATATTTATAAAACCCAGTAATCAATGGAGTAAAATATTACTGAATTTAATATTAGAGCTCTCTTACAAGTAATGATTTTCTAACTCATTTACTAGTGTTCAAATGTGGCTTTTATACTTGAGCTCTAATGGCTCTAAAATATAAGTTGTCCCAAAAATAAGGGGACAAGTTCTGATTGTACAATGAAGGCAAACGTGTCAGATGGGTAGTTAAGGAGTATTGGTCGGATGTCAACTTGTACCTAAATTGAGATGAATGGCGTCTCCACTACTTGTACTTGTATTTGTTGTACAACCACCTCGTCTCTTCAAGCATTGTTGAAGGCGTGCTAGCTTTAACAGACTCGCCCTTGGTCGTACATTCCTTTGGTATCCTTTCAAGTACAACCTATACTTATAGTGAGGGAGCCACACTAGGAAATGACTAAGTGTTAGGAGAGGAAACAACACTTAGTGATTTGGCTAAAAATTGAGAGATGGAGCAACACGTGGCAATTTGGCTAAGTGTTTAGGGAGGGAGCAACACTTGGTCATTTGGCTAAGTGTTGGGAGAGGGAGCAACACTTGGTACTAAGTATTGGGAGAGGGAGCAACACTTGGTATTTTAGCTAAGTGTTGGGAGAGGAAGCAACACTTGGTAATTTGGTTAGGCGTTGGGAGAGGTAGAAACACTTGGTATTTTGGCTAAGTGTTGGGAAAGTGAAGGAGCAAAAGAGCATGACGAGAGCTCTGTTGTCGAGTGAATTTCGCAACACCAAATTATATTGTATTATTAATAACAAGAAGAATTTTATGTGTAAAGACAAGTGCGAGTATTCAATCTAGAATGGCGAGTACTCGACCGGGGATGGGAAACAATCAACGAAGGCTGGAAAATAACAATAAGACGGAAAATTATAGTGGTTCAGTCAGATTATGATCTGCTTAGTCCACTGTAGCAAGGGATTCGTAGGTGCCATTTCATGGTGGATCACCCCTTTATATACAAAGCAGGTGTCCAATCGGTTACACAAGGATCACATTCATTGTTAATCCATTATTTACATATTGAATTGCAATAATTAAACCCAAGCAACGTTAACATTAATAAATGAACGACAGTTACCAAGTCCATCAACGTATGCGTCTTTCGCATCTGCGAGTTGACTGTTCATGTTCCGTTGTTGAGCTCGCAGGGTCATCAGTACGTTTGGAACGTCTGCGCCCTTAGGTAATCGCCTCTTGTAGACATCACATGTCAAGCTGGTAGAACCTAGACATGCGACTCTATATCGGTTTATCAAGGCTATTGGGTCGTTGGGACCAAATCGCAACATAGAGAGTTGGTCTCTATGCTTTCGCAGAAGTATAGAAAGGATACTCGCATATGTCCTGACACATGCGAGTTGGATCCACCCTGCATAATGCGAATTACGGTTATGCGATCCGACTTAGGTCGTACTCGCAGTATCTCGCTGGTTTTATCCTGGGCGAGGTCTAAACTTCAAGAAGTCTCTCATGGACATTTCAGCTTTCATTGGAAATCTGAATACACGTGTCCTTTAAATAGGAGTCTGGTCTCGAGTTTCTAGGTGAGAGAAATCTCACTATAACACATGCCCCTAGTTTCGCGATGTGACAGGTGCGGTCAAAGAGGGAAACTATTGCTCGAGAGACAGGTGAAGGGTTGTCACGAGGAGGTGACCTTTTGGTTGTCCCATCGAGGGTTTCGAAAAATGACGGCTATAATTATTATTTTTTATTGCATTTATGGTGCCACGTCACAAAAACTCCTCGGTTTTCGTGTAGGCGTGGCCATCGTTGGCCGTTGGATTGGGCGACCTTAGGCATTCCGGTTGCCACGTGTCGTGATCCCAATTAATGAGGGATATGGGTATTTAAACCCTTTGATACGAATTAAATCCTCCATTTTTCCCTCTTGTTTCTTAACTTCCTTCTTACAGAGACTTCAAAAACCGTTTTCATATTTTGCCTAGATTTCTACCGTTCTTTTCTAAAATATCCTTAATCTCAGAAGTGATCGAGAGCAACCGCAGGAACAACTTGCCAAAACTAAAGGTTAGTTTCGAGTTCCATTGTATTTTTTGTTTTCTGTGTTTGAGAAAGAATGTTTTTCTGGGTTTTGGTATTTTGAGGTTCTTTAGGAATGTATGTTTGTAAGGGATATGTATGAGGTTATGTTTTTTGGGTAAAAAACTGGGTAATCTTATGAAAAATGACCTGTAAATTGGAATAACCGCATACTGTGTAAGAAATATTTAAATAGGCACTGTTTCATACTTTGAATACTCGCGGGTATTCGGATGAACAGTTTGAATACTCGCACACTGACAAAACCTATTTACTTCTGATTATTGGCTAGATCTTTTAGGATTTTATATGCTGTGAGTTGAATTGCGAGAGTATTAATCGCTTTTCCAAATGGTGGGTGTGTCACAGTATTCTAATGGTCATATACGCGGTTATATGCCCCTTGAGATACTGTGATACACCCAGCCATTTGCGACATGCGTTAATATTCAAATGAGCGTACTCCTTGGCTGATAGGTAGTCTCGGAACGGTGGGAGTAACTCAGTAATTTTAGTGTCATGCTTGAGAACGCATGCCCCTTGAGTAACTGAGTTTCTCCCAGCCGTTTCTGGAGGTGTATCGCTTGGCCCAGGACGCGTGACTTATTCGCATCTCAACTCGCGTATGGATGGGGTGGTCAGCGTTCGTAAGGATGCTGACCATTTTTTCAAGTGTGACTTTATAGTTTTAATGCGGGTGAGATCACTTATTTTTGTTTTCACACATTCATCACGCTGAAAAGATCTTCTATCTTTCAGATGAGCGACCTGTCGGATAGCCAACTGCTCGGCTCGGGAGGCCATGCATTCGATGGCGATGATGACCAGGAGGAAGACAGTTTTCTCCTAGCTTCAATTTCAGAAGAGGAGGTCGCACCAATAGAGCTTGGCCCAATGTCTTCTGTAGACATCGAAAGAATGGTGCAGGAACACGCCGAACCTGGGACCATCAATATTCGAGACAGCGAGTCTACGGTGTCGGCTCGCAACTACCTTATTCACTCGAGGCATGCTCCTGACGTCGAGGTCGAGGAGATGGACGATGACTGGACGGCCCCAGCTCGCGAATCAGGCGAGGATGAAGAAGAGGCGGAAGGGAGTGGGACAGACTCAGTCGATGACGTCCAGCTGAACGAGCCTTTCGCGTGCGAGGATCTAATTTCGAGAGTTACCAAATCAGATTTCACTACCTTTACGAGGTTAAACCTGCTGCGACTTGCGTTTCAGCGACCTAAACTGACCCAGAGGGCACACCTCCCTTTTATCAACCCTGCGATTATTCCCACAGAGGATGTGGTAGTCTCAATACCCATTCCCCGATGTGGGGTATCAGTCCCTTTCCATCCCTTCATTGCAGCCATCCTTAAACGGTATGATGTATCACCTTTCCAACTAACTCCAAATAGTTATCGCACTGCCCTGGCCTTTTATGCGATGTATATGGAGTACGTTCATAGGGCTCCCTCGGTAGAAGAGTTCAGCTACTTCTACGATATAAAAAGCGTAGGCCTTCATAACGGTTTCTACTGCTTTAGCAAATGGGCGACTTCTGAAATCAATGGAGTAGAAGGAATGGTGTCGAATATGGGGGACTGGAAATCAAAATGGTTTTACATCTTCAAAGTCCCTGGGATTAGAACTGATTTTAATCGCAGACCTAGTACGTCGCGTGTTTTCTAACTTAGGCATTTTCTGCATTACTTTGAGTTTTTATGCTAATTCGCTCTTTTTTGTTCTCGTAGATAGACCAGCTCGACCTGCACTTGACGCAGCTCGCTAGGAAACAGCTGAAATTCTCAGGAGCCTTCCGGTACAAGATTGCGACTGGCGATTACTGTGTACGACTGCCAAGCTGCGAGAACACCAGCTGATTTCAGAGAACGCAAGTCTTCAACGAGAGCCAGTATACAAAGAACCATCTGAGAGACAACAAGAGCAGATAGATAAACGCCTCTCCAAGCAAACTTCTCGACCAGTCTCAGGTAACATATCTTATGTTTACAAACTAGTGCCTTAAAATTTATTCATACTTATCTTTATTTATCCTCGCAGAGATGACTTTTTTGAAGTCCGCGCCCGTCCTTAAAATCAAGCCAAAGAGTGGAACAGCGACGACATCCCCGTTATTGCCCAGAAGAGGAAGAGCGATGTTGTAACTACTCTTGCCGCAGACTCTTCCAAGAAGCTGGCTAAAACCACGCAGGACAAGGGTAAGAAAGTGATGATCGAGCCAACCGTCCGAGCCCGCGACTTCCTGGCTATGCAGGAGAAGTTCGTGGGTGAGGAGTTCATATCCAAGGCGGAAAAGATCCCTTCTGAGGAGCTTATTCCACGTTCTATGGAGTTGGCGTCGCAGTCAATGATTCTGTTTATGAAAGCTATTGCCCCTGGTTCTAAGGAGGCTGACTCGTTGAAGAGGCACAATGCTCAGCTCCAGGAGAACATGAAGAGACTGAAACAAGAGGCGGCTAGAAAGGACAAAGAGCTCGAAGACCTTCGCAAGTCTAAGGAGCAGGCTGAGCTCGAGGCTAAAAACTCTCAGGCAAAGATCGAGGAGATGGCTCGCGACTTGGAGGTCGAGAAGGAGAATGGGAAGAAACAGTATGATCAGGCAGTTTCTGATTATATTTACACCACTCTTTCCAAAATCCCAGACTTCGACTTCTCTATCCTCGGAGCAGAAGCCGCTGAGATGGCCGAGGCTTTTCGCGCCATGTCGCCCACTCAAACTCAAGGTGGTGGAGGGAATCTTCCTGAGGAGGCCGAGGGTGCGGATGCTGAGGAAGTCGAGAACGAGGCCGTTAGCAAAGTCGCGGATGAAACTGCTCCTGTTGCTCCAGATGCTTGACTTTTCTCTTCTATGTTTAAACTGTTATGCTTTTTGAATTTACTTGTTTAGTTTTTATGCGGTACAGGGGTACTCTCACTCTGTACTTAGACAAATTTGCATTTTACTTTGGACAAATTTATATCCTCGCGGGGATAATTATCCTTTAACATTTTCGCAGTACACGGGTACTCGCGTTTTTAATATATATATATATATGCGACTTTAATTACAGCTTGGTGTAATAAGTAGAAATATTTACAAGTCTTTGACAAAATTTGAAAATTTAACAAACATGAGGCATTTCCTTTATATAATCAATAGTACATTCTCGCATATATACCCCCCTATACTTAAAATTTTTTTTTTATGAAAAATGTCTAAGTATAAGTACAAGAGCAAACATATATAGTTTAATAATGCGAGTACTATTGATAATATAATTTTAAACTCTCGCCATTCCAAGCTCGTGGAATCGCAGGACCATCGAGTGCTGGGAGTCGGTATGTGGCGTCACCAATTTTTTCCGCGATGAGATATGGTCCTTCCCAATTATCTCCAAAGACCCCATGTGTTGGGTTCTTGGTATTTGGCATTACCCTTCTAAGGACCAAGTCTCCTGCTCGCAGGATCTTTACTTTCACCTTGGAGTTAAAGTATCTTGCAGTTCGCTGCTGGTAAGCCGCATTTTTTAAGTGCGCTTGATCACGCTTTTCCTCCAGAAGATCAAGGCAGAATAGCTGCTTCTCGTCGTTCTGCGAGATGTTGAAAACATCTCTGCGTAGGGAACCTGCCCCGATCTCAACTGGCAACATGGCCTCGCACCCGTAAGAAAGTGAGAAGGGTGTTTTGCCAGTTGTAGATCGAGGAGTTGTATTATAAGACCATAGGACTTGCGGTAACTCGTCTGGCCAAGCCCCTTTGCGATCTTCTAGTTTCCCTTTAATAGTGTGTTTGATTATTTTGTTAACAGCTTCAGTCTGTCCATTGCTTTGCGGGTAAGCAACCACGGAGAATGCCTTTTTGATTCCCAAATCGTCGCATAGTTGTCGCATCTCTTTACAATCAAACTGTCTTCCATTGTCTGAGATGAGTTTTTATGGAATACCAAAGCGACAAATTATGGAGGTATAGACAAACTCGTGCAATTTTGTTGCTGTGATGGTTGCGAGTGCTTTGGCTTCGGCCCACTTCGTGAAGTAATCTACTGCGACTATCGCATATTTGACTCCACCTTTCCCTTTAGGTAACTCGCCGATTAAGTCAATCCCCCATACTGCAAAGGGTCACGGACTTGTGATAGAATGGAGGTTACTTGGAGGTTGGTGGGTATATGTGGCTATTCGCTGGCACCTGTCACGCTTCTTTGCAAATGCGAGAGCATCTTGTCGCAAGGTTGGCCAGTATTACCCTTATCGCATGATTTTCAATGCAAGGGAGTTACCTCCGGTATGATTGCCACAAATTCCCTCATGTACCTCGCGAAGTATATAACCACAATCTTCCCCGCTAATGCATTTGAGTAGAGGTTGACTAAAACTTCTGCGATACAACCTTTGGTCATATATTACATAACGGGCGGCTCGCTGTCGCAACTTTCTTGCTTCTATTTTGTCATCAGGCAAGAGCCCGTTTTCCGGATATGCGACGATAGGAGTCATCCAAGTGATCTCCTGAACAGTATCTATTTCCATGATCACTTCTTAAATTATAGTTGGGTGAGCCAATACATCTACCGGAATTACATCGAGCAATTCGGCTTCTCTAGTTGAGGCCAAACGGGCCAGTGCGTCTGCGTGTGAATTTTGAGCACGCGGTACTCGAGACACGGTTACTTTTTTGAATTTTTGCATTAGTTCGCAAACAATGGCTAAATATTTAACCAATCTCCCGCCTCTTGCCAGATATTCTCCATTCACTTAGCATACCACGATTTGGGAGTCGCTAAAAGCCTGAAGGTACTCGACCTTCATCTCGAGAGCGAGTTTCAATCCTGCGATTAATGCTTCATACTCGGCTTCATTGTTAGATGTAGAAAATTCAAAACGTAAAGCAGCGTGTACCTTAAAATTATTGGGACTGATTAACAAGATCCCACTACCAGAGCCTTCGCTATTTGAGGCTCCATCGACGTACAATGTCCACATCTCTCTGTTCGCGATAGCAATGTCGCTTCTATCTTCTATGAGTGCTACCTCAGTGCTGGGGAAGTCAAGTATAAAATCTGCCAAGGCTTGCCCCTTGATCGCAGTTGGTTTATACTTGATGTCGAACTGACTCAACTCCATCGCCCACTTCAACAATCTCCCCGATGCTTCTGGTTTTGCCAGAACTTGCCTTAAGGGGTAGTTCGTCAAAACTTCAATACTGTGAGCCTGGAAATAAGGTCGCAATTTTCTTGACGATGTTATCAAGGAAAATGCCAACTTCTCCATTTGGGGATAACGCGTCTCGGCATCCAGTAATCGCTTACTGACATAATACACCGGGTATTGACGTCCTTGGTCCTCGCGTATTAGTACCGAACTAATCGCATATTTTGACACGGCTAAATAGATGGATAGGACTTCACCGGTCATTGGCTTTGACAAGATCAGAGGTTGCTCCAAGTGTATTTTTAAAGTTTGAAAGGCCTGCTCGCACTTTTCGGTCCAATGGAACTTTTTGTTGCCTTTCAAAATCTGAAAAAACTCCTTGCACTTATCAGAGGATCTGGATATAAAGCGGTTTAAAGCTGGGACTTTACCTGTGAGGCTTTGAACCTCCTTTGGCTTGGTTGGTGATGGCATTTCCACCAATGCCCTGATCTTCGCAGGATTGGCTTCTATTCCTCGCTGATTAACCATGAACCCAAGGAATTTCCCAGAGCCAACTCCAAAGACACATTTCAGAGGGTTTAACCGCATCTTATACCGTCGTAATATATCAAACATGGTCTGTAAGTGGGCAATATGATCCTTCGCATGTTGAGATTTTACGAGCATATCGTCAACATATACCTCCATGGTTTTTCCAATGAGATCTGCGAACATCATGTTCACTAGCCTTTGATAAGTCGCACCTGCGTTTATTAAACCAAAAGGTATTACTTTGTAACAGTATAGTCCTCGATCAGTAATGAACGAGGGATGCTCCTGGTCTGGTTCATACATCGGGATTTGATTATATCCCGAGTATGCGTCCATGAAACTCAAGAGTTCGTGACCTGCAGTGGCATCAACGAGCTGGTCAATGCTAGGAAGGGGAAAGCTGTCTTTGGGACATGCTTTGTTTAGATCTGTAAAGTCAACAAATGTGCGCCATGAATCATTAGGCTTAGGCACGAGTACGGGGTTCGCTAACCAATTGGGGTAAAACGACTCCCGTATAAAGCCGCAGGCAAGGAGGCGGTCGACTTCTTCTTTTAGCGCTTGGTACCTCGCGGGGTCCATTTTGCGGCGCTTTTGTCGGACACCTCGCACCTCGGGGTCAATGTTCAAGCGATGACACATGACTTGCGGAGATATCCCGACCATATCTGAGTGTTTCCAAGCAAAAACATCAAGATTTTGCTTTAAAAAGGTCGTTAATTGTTCTCGCAGCTGAAAATTTAATTTAGAACCAATTTTAAAACTTTATTATTATCTACAGGATCTATAGGTACCTCAATTGTGTCTTCCGCGGCTTGGGCTGCGGCGGTGTGATCGAGGATTCTTGGATCCAAGTCTGGTTCATCTATGTGCGGCACCTCCTCGATTTTGAGGATCTCCTGGTGAGGAGGTGGTGCCTCCAAAAGGTAGATAACATTTACCGTCCTTTTCTCTGCGAGTTTAACTGTTGTGTTGTAGCATTCCCGCGATTCTGCTTGGACTCCCCGCACAGAACCTACTCCAGCGGGAGTAGGGAACTTCATTGTCAGATGATAGATCAAGGTTATGATCTTCATCTCCTTCAGGATCGGTCGACCAATTACGGCGTTATACGCTGAGTACTGGTCGATTACTGCGAAGTCCGCGATTGACTTGGCTGTCACTGGGGCAGTTCCCAAAGTGATTGGGAGTTTGATCATTCCTTTTATTGTTATGACGTCTCCCGTAAAACCATAAATGCTCGACGTCATAGGTCGCATATCCTTCTCCTACAACCCCATTTGTTTGAATGCTTGGAAATTCAGCAGATTCACTGAACTCCCATTGTCGACAAGTATGCGATGGACATTATCCCCGCCAATATTGGCGATTATGACTAGTGCATCAGAATGCGGGTGATGGACCCATCTCGCATCACTCTCCATAAAGGTGATGTCGTCGCATTCCTTCTTAAACAGCTTCTCGGGCCGCTCACTAAGATTGTTCACATTGGTGAGCGGCTTCTCCTTGGCTTCTCTGGCATATCGCTCTTGTGACTTGCGAGAGTCCCCTGCGATATGAGGTCCTCCAATAATAGTTAGGATGTTGCGAGGTGTTCTGGAGCCACTCGCATTCTGGTTTTCTCCTTTGTCATCCGCTTGGGGACGACTTTCCTCGCTCTTCTTATACTTGTCGAACTTCCCTCTCCGAATTAGCTCCTCGATTTCATCCTGCAAGACCCAACATTCTAAGGTAGTGTGACCGATGTCCTTGTGGTACTTACAGAATTTTTTAGGGTCTCTCTTGTCGCGATTTTCCCTGATGGGGGGCGGCTTCTTGGAGACTCCGTTTCTTTCTTCAATTGCGTAGATATGGTCTCGGGAGACTGCGAGTTCAGTGTAGTTGACGAAATGAGGTCCACCTTTCCTTTTCGGAGAGGATTCCTTCTTCGGAGGAGACTTGGCCAACTTCGGACTTCGCTGTCTTCGCGGGCTACGTCTCCTTGGGCTTCGGCCCCTGGAATTCTTCCCTCGGGGACTGCGAGATCGTGAACGCGGTATTGGTGACCGGCGTTTGTCTTTTCCCTTCTCTAACTCCGCCAGAGAATTCTTAATTCTCTTGTGGGGTTCGGCCATGGCGAAGAATTCGACTAAGGATTCGGGCCTTCGAGCTTGTAACTCCTTCCAAAAGTCGGTCCTCGGTAAGATACCTGTTATCAGCATGCAAACAAGCAAAGACTCGGGAGCCTTCTCGACTTTTGTTACTTCTGCATTAAAGCGTTTAAAATAGTCTTGTAAAGACTCACCAGGTTCTTGTTTGATGTTGGCCAAAGTCGTATAAGGTGGCCTATAGGTCATTGTGGCCTGGAAATGTGTGAGGAATAAGTCGACGAAGGTTTCCCACGTCGATATTGACGCCTCAGGTAATTGGGTAAACCAATCGTGGGCATTTTCCTCGAGTGTTGCCGCAAGAATGCGGCACTTTGCGAGCTGTGGTACCTGATCCACTTCCATTATAGTATTAAATTTTTCAAGATAATCTATTGGGTTAGAAGTACCTTTATATTTGAGGGATTCGGATAGCCGAAACCCCTTTGGAAGTTGAGCTTATCGCACTTCTGTAGTGAAGGGCGAGGTACCATGCAACTTGTATATGGGCTTCCGTTGCTGCTCGAGCATTTTCAAAGCCTGCAGAAGCATGCTTTGGTCAATCCCTCCAGTCGCAGGAGCCGGGGCTGCTACGACTGCGGGACTCGCAACTACTGCGGCGAGATTTGCTGGGACATTGATCCCAGTGGTCGCGATCGGCGTGGTAGGCGGGTTATTATAAGTGTTGGCACCCTGATCGTCCGCATGGGGATCACGGAGTGTCTCAGTATTACGTGGGACGCGAGAGCATGCCCTAAAAACTGCATTGAGGTGATCACGCATATCACCTCGATGTACCTGGTAATGTCCTCCCTGTTGCATCTGTACAGAGCCGGACCTTGTATACCTGCTTGGAGTGCGACCATGCGATGACGAAGAGGCTGATTCTGCGTCGTTGTCTCTTGATGGTCGACTGTGGGGATTACGCCGTTCAGGGTCTTCATCAACTTGTGTGCTTTGGTTTGGATACCTTGCGGATTGATCCCTCGACGTTGGATGGTTCGGGTCCAAACCTTCAGGGTTGGTTCTCCGTTCCCTGCGTACACGGTTAGTATGACGTCTAGAAGTAGTTACCTGAGTGTTATCGGTGCGGATAGTAGGAACTCGAGGAGGGTGTCGGGCTCGGTTTTGTCCATCTACTTCGGCTTGTAGCGCGCGCAGTTGATCCTGAATCGTAGTATATTGATCAGTGGTGAGCAGGATCATTCCCTCGGATACCACTGCCGGAGTGACAGGGGGAAAATGCATGGTTGCTGGTGGCGTGGATGTGTCCCCGACTTGAAGGTCAGTCGTTTCTGGGAATAGGTTGAGAGGTCTGATATTGCTTCTCCCTACTCCGCCGTTAATGACGTCCACAGGTGGCACTCAAGTTCCAGATAATGGTACGTTCATCATCCCAATGTTGATGGACCCGTTGTTAGCTCCTCCGTTGGTGTGATTCCCAGCCATGATGATATTTTTCTTTGAAATGAATGAAATCTTAGTCGTTTCCCACAGACGGCGCCAAATGTTGTCAGTGAATTTTGCAACACCAAATTATATTGTATTATTAATAACAAGAAGAATTTTATGTGTAAAGACAAGTGCGAGTATTCAACCTAGAATGGAGAGTACTCGACTGGGGATGGGAAACAATCAACGAAGGCTGGAAAATAACAATCAGACGGAAAATTATAGTGGTTCAGTCAGATTATGATCTGCTTAGTCCACTGTAGCAAGGGATTCGTAGGTTCCATTTCATGGTGGATCACCCCTTTATATACAAAGCAGGTGTCCAATCGGTTACACAAGGATCACATTCATTGTCAATCCATTATTTACATATTGAATTGCAATAATTAAACCCAAGCAACGTTAACATTAATAAATGAACGACAGTTACCAAGTCCATCAACGTATGCGTCTTCCGCATCTGCGAGTTGACTGTTCATGTTTCGTTGTTGAGCTCGCAGGGTCATCAGTACGTTTGGAACGTCTGCGCCCTTAGGTAATCGCCTCTTGTAGACATCGCATGTCGAGCTGGTAGAACCTAGACATGGGAGTCTATATCGGTTTATCAAGGCTATTGGGTCGTTGGGACCAAATCGCATCATAGAGAGTTGGTCTCTATGCTTTCGCAGAAGCATAGAGAGGATACTCGCATATGTCCTGACACATGCGAGTTGGATCCACCCTGGATAATGCGAATTACGGTTATGCGATCCGACTTAGGTCGTACTCGCAGTATCTCGCTGGTTTTATCGTGGGCGAGGTCTAAACTTCGAGAAGTCTCTCATGGACATTTCAGCTTTCATTGAAAATCTGAATACACGTGTCCTTTAAATAGGAGTCTAGTCTCGAGTTTCTAGGTGAGAGAAATCTCACTATAACAAGCTCCCTTTGGTGCGTGTGGGGAGTGGGGAGTAACGGGAGTAGGGAGCTCCCTTGGCGCATAGGGAGTGAGTGGAGCGGGGAGCTCATTGAGCATTGGCTTGGTGGTTCATACTTTGGTTATTCTCTATTTAATCTGCTCCGGCGATGGAAGGTGGACGTTTTCTTAAGATGGTGGCCAACTTGTTGTAATTTGAGTAAAGTCCCTTCTTTTTGAGATATTGTGAATGTCTACGTAAGGTGGTCGGTTAATACTCAAGAAATTTTCTTTTTCTCACAGACAACACCAAACTGTTGACGGTAAGAACTCATCAACCAAACATTAGTTAGAAAATCAATTACAAAGAGCTGAGGTTGAAAAGCATAAGAAAAATTAGGAAAACTCAGTCATCACTGGAGTAAAATACTGTTGTATTGAGTGTTAGAGCTCTTTTACAAGTAATGAATTTTAAACCCCTTTATGGGTGTTCAAATGAGGCTTTCATACTTGAGCTCTAATTGCTCTGAAATATAAATGGTCCCAAAAATAAGAGGACAAAGTTTTGATTGTACCATGAGGGTCAGCCTGTCAGATGGGTAGTGGAGGATTGTTGGTCGGATGTCAGCTTCTACCAAGAGTGAGACAAATGGTGTTACCACTACTTGTACTTGTTGTATTTGTTGTACAATAACCTCCTCTCTCTAGGCTTTTTCGGAGGCGTGCTAGTTTGAACGAACTCACCCTTGGTTGTATTTCCCTTTTGTATCCTTTCCATTACAACCTATACTTACAATGAGGAAGTCACAGTAGAAAATTTGGCTAAATGTTGGGAGAGGGAACAACACTTGTTGATTTAGCTAAGAGAGGGAACAACACTTGATTGTTTCGCTAAGTTTGTGGAGAGGGAGCAACACATGGTAATTTGGAAAAGTATTAGGAGAGGGAGCAACACTTGTTATTTTTGCTAAGTGTTTGGAGAGGGAGCAACACTTAGTATTTTGACTAAGTGTTAGAAGAGGAAAGGAGCAAATGAGCTTGAGGAGAGCTCCCTTTGGTGCATGTGGGGAGTGACGGGAGCGGGGAGCTCCTTTGGCGCACAAGGAGTGAGTGGAGCGGGGAGCACCATTTGGTGCATGCAGGGAGTGATGGGAGCAAGGAGATCCTTTGGTGCGTGTGGGGAATGATGGGATTTGGGAGCTCCAACTCCCTTGGACGTGCACGGATGGTGGAGCAGTAGCGGGGAGCTAGGCACGGGGAGCTCTCAAACATCAACTAGCCAAGCCTCTTATCCTATCCAAACCAATAGATGGTGAAGAACTATACATCTATTTGGAAATCACCTTGCATGCAGCCAGTGCTGCTCTAGTGCATGAGGAAAAAGGGATACAACTCCCTGTCTACCATATTAACAAGCGTCTCATTGGGGTCAATTCAAGGTATCCTCCCATTGAGAAGCTAGCCTATTGCTTGGTCATGGCCTCCAGAAAACTAAGGTCATATTTCCAAGCTCACAAAGTCAAGGTACTAACTGAGCAACCACTAGAGCAAGTTTTGATGAAGCCAGAAGCATCAGGGTGCCTACTTAAGTAGGGAGTTGAACTAGGTTAGTTTGAGATCACCTACCATCCTTGAACAAAAATCAAAGGGTAGGCATTAGAAGACTTCATTGCTAAATGAACTAGCCTTGAAGAAGACGATCGCATAGACTGCAACTCAGGAGGACATTGGACCTTCTTGGAAACTCTATGTAGATGGATCCTCCAACGAGCACAGTTCTGGTGTTGGACTCATCTTAATTGCTCCGGGAGGATTTCAAACCCACATAAAATTGTAGTTTGAGTTCACCACAACAAATAATGAAGTGGAGTACGAGGTACTCCTAGCAAGGCTATGATTAGCACTAGCAATCAAAGTCGAGTGTGAGGATTAATTTTGTGTCTTTTTTATAGTCTAATTTAGGGTGTATTTTAGTAATCTTATTATTTTATTGTTCAAATTTATGCTTGGTTTTAGTTTTATTTTTTGTTAAGGAGAAATGATTGGAGATCCTTAATTTTGATAATGAGAAAATCTAATGAAAAAAGGAAACTTTTTTTAGCTTAGAGTAATTTTGTATTGCCTTAAATGGGTCAAATATTCTTTCTTTGCTCCAAAATTTATGGTCTAGAGTCAAGAGTGATCACTTTCCAAAAATAAATTAAAAAATTCTAAGTTTTAGATATTGAACATGCTTTGTTTGTATTTGAAACTCAAAGCTAATTTTTGGCTATGATCTATTCATTTGTAGGAAAAATATTCTGAACTAAAGTTCTAGATATATTTTTTATCTACCCAAAACATTTTGAATCTTCTAATTCCAAGCTATATCATGAGAGTTATGGTTAAAAGACTATCAGTTGTTGCACTAGGAAACTGCAAAAATCAACGAAGAAAAGAGGAAATCGCTTGTAAGGCCGCGACCTTAGTTTTTTTTTTTTTTTGGGAACTTGGATTTTTTCATATAAAAAGAGGACTGATGGAAAAGTTTTGATACCATTCGAAAATTGGGAGGAATTCTGAGTGTAGAAGGAGAGCAAAGAAAAAAAGGCACCAGTGGAGGACTCCAACAGTATTCTATCTCTTCATCTCTATCTTTTATGTCTTTAATTAAATTTCTTTTATTTTAAAATGTTTATTAGTGGCTAAGTTCTTTGAAGGATTATTATGTTAACCATTTGAGTTTATTTTATGGATTAATGTGATTATATAATTTTGTTTTTCTCTTTATTCAATTCCATACAATTTATTTTAATTTTACAATTATTGACTAATCAACTTTAATTGTTATTTATGAATTCAAATCAAAATTCTAAAAAATGAGATTTGAATATGCTTTGATTGTTAAGGATGCAAATTGATTTAGAACAAAAGTACCTAGGTTGTTTATATGATTTTACTAGTTGTTATGCTTAATGCTATCTTTCTAATTAAACTTACCATAGAAATATAGGAAGTTTTCATATAGATTGGGTTCATAAGTCTTAACCAGATTATAAACTTCTTAACTCAACTCATCAATTGAATAGAAAGAAGAGAAATTTGGTAATTACATTATGAAGTAAAATAAAAGATAGTTGGAGATCATAATAATCTTTTTCTTTATTATTGTTATTTTTCTAATTTTAATTATTGAATTATTTTATTTACTTTTATCAAAAAATTATTATTCATCAAATAGAATTAAAAAATTAATTGAATTGTAATTGATAATCAATTATTGAGGAAACGATACTTGATTTATCATTATATTACTTATTTCGATTGTGTATACTTACATAACAAATTTTACCGAACAAGTTTTTGCTGCCGTTAACGGGGATTGAAATCAATATTAGTTTAATAAATATTTCTTCTAATTTGGTTATCTTTTATTTTGCTAATATTTTTATTGTATGAGTTTTTCTTGCAAGGTACATAAGAAAAAAATGCTACATCAAGGTTACTTTGTGAATTTTTTCCAACAACACAATGAGTCATTCTACGCTGCTTAGGGAGGTTTAATGAATTGGTAGAGCAATGTCATCACAACCTTTCGAGGGGCTATCTTACTTTTTTCTTTCACAATGGATTGAATGATGAAACGAAAAGTTGGGTGAATTATGGAGCAGAGGTACCTGGAGAGCCATTGTTAAGAAGAAGTCATGAAGACAAAAAGTATTTATTAAATGATATAGCTAAATTTGACTACCACTGGCATTGGGATCCTTCACTTCAAGGTTGGAGTCACCAATACCCTCCATATTGTCAAAACTCATCCTAACCAATTGAAGAGGAACACCATACACCATCACTTTCAAAAAAAAAAATAATCCAATTAAAGTGTGTGGCAAGATCTCTAACTGATAATTTAATGATTCATAATGTGGAGTGCTTTAAGAACAATGAATCGAATGAGAAAGATTATGAGAGTTGTTTGAATAAAGTAAAAGCACCATTAGTTGAGTCAAAAGAAGGGATTGAGCCTACAATTGAAGATCAAGACCCCTTTGAATTGGTCTTAACTCAAAATTTAGCTAAATTAAATTTTTGCTTGACAAATAATGAATGAAGTAAATTACATCCATGATCATGAAATCACAACCAAGGTTATGGATAGCCAAGTAGAGAGTGAGCAACAAAAACAAAGTTTGTTAGATGAGAGTGAAATAAATGTCACATTGGAGGATGAGGAAACACCTAGTATCATTGATTTGAATTCATCAATGATATTGACTTTTACACCACCAATGAATCTATATTTTCCATCAATACCACCCTCACCATATTACATCCTCTACGAGCTACCAAATGTTTCTCCCCAAACTCATCCTTCAAATTCTTATGTTGTTGGTTCTAAACATGGTACAAACTCATATCGTGCCAATCTTGAGGGCATTCATGATCAAAACTTTCGAGTTGTCATGCATGACAATTATTATGGGCGTCAACCACTCATTAATTTGGCGTATATTTGAGGTAAGTTCTCTCTCTTTATTTTTATTATCACATAGAGAACAATGTAAATCTTTAGTTTGGACGAGGGACTTATAATTTATAATTTTTAGTTAGTTATTTTTGTTGTTTTGTTGATTGTGTTATTGTTTGTTTGTAAGCCATTGTTTTTGTGTACATTGCATTTCTTTTCCTGTGAAACGAAAATCGCTAATAATCGTGTGCTTGGTTCAACTATTTTTGAGTTTAATTTAAAATTTATGATAGGAAATTTTTAATATGTCTTACAAATACAATATTTTGTATTTTATTATATATGCTTGATTAGGGTTGGTGGTATGTTAGTTTGAATTTAAAAGAACTTGTATTGTTTGACTTTTGAGGCAAAATTCTTGATGACTTATGCTTTGAAAAATAATTTAGGCAATTTTTTTAGAACGTTTATGCCTTTCAAGCTAACCTATTTTGTGATTATCCCTAGTTTAACCCTTTTGAGCTTTAAACCAATTTTTTTTTTTCTTTAATACACACTTGTTGAGCAAAAAATAAAAAGAAAATTCAACAATTATTTTTTATTCCTAACTATACCATGAGTTTCAAATAAGTTTGAGGAAAATTATAATTGGGAATTGTATTTTGAGAAAGCTTAAAAAGAATGAAAGATAATGTTTTAATATGTTGCAACCTCTTTGTTATCCCAATTTTCGCTTTTCTTCTTAGTTTGCTTGCCTCGTTTTTGTCTTTTGGCAAAGCTTCGGTTTGTAGTAAGCTGTGATAGGTATCATCCATGTTGGAGTGGCATCCAGCATGTCGCTTCTTCTGGGACAACAATGCTGGGTTTTTCTAGGAGCTGGATGGGCACCAGGTTTGTTTTGTCAGTTATGGAACTGCTTGCTACGCGGGCAAGTGCATCTGCTATGGCATTCTGTTCTCTAGGGATCTGCTTGATCCTGTAGCCTTTGAGCTGACTTAATAAGTCTCTGATTTTGCTCAAGTAGGCCACCATTCTATCATCTCAAGTTGTGTATTCACCCAAGACTTGATTCACAACTAATTGAGAATCGCTAAATATGTTCAGGTGGTCAGCCCGTACTTCATGCGTCAGCTTGAGGCCAACTATCAGGGCTTAAAAATTCAGCCTCATTAGTCGAGGCTTTGAAGCTAAATTCGATTGCTCCGTGCAGTTGTTGCCCTCGAGTGTTGTAAGGGCAATGCTTGCACCAGACAATTGGTCAGTACAGCTTCCATGAACATGGAGTTTCCATGTTAGATCTTCAGGATTTTATTGCTACTCTTGCTCTAGCTTCTTCTCTGGCTCTTGCTGTTCTCTCGAGTCTTGAGGGGCCTCAATATAGTTGAGTTGGTGCACTCAGCCACGAAGTCTGCAAGGGCTTGACCCTTTGTAGCTATTCTTGGTTGGTATGTGATCTCAAACTGGCCAAGCTCAATGGCCCGTTTGAGTAGTCAGCCTGATGCTTCAGGTTTGTGCAAAATCTGTCGTAGTGGTTGATCGGTGTAATCCTTTATGGGGTGTGACTAGAAGTAGGGCCTCAACTTTCTAGAAGCTAAGAGCAAGCTGTAGGTCAGTTTCTCCATGAGTGGGTATCGACTTTCTGCGTCGACCAGCCTTTTGCTGATGTAGTATACAGGGTGATGTACACTGCCTTCTTCTCTTGTGAGGACAGCACTCACATCGTGCTCTGTGACTACTAGGTACACGCCTAACTCTTCATTGTCTAAGGGTTTAGACAACACTGGTGGTTGGGCCAATTACTTCTTCAGCTCCTGGAATGTGTTTTCACATTCCTCTGTCCACTCGAATTTTTTGTTGCCTCTGAGAATGTTGAAGAAGGGTACACATTTATCTATAGACTTGGACACAAATCTGCTTAGTACAACAATGCGTCCAGTTAGGCTTTGTCCTTGATAGTTGTGGGCGACTTCATGTCTAAAAGGGCTTGGATCTTATCTAGATTTGCTTCTATTCCCTCGGCGTTGACTATGAAGCCAAAGAATTTTCTCAAGCTTACGCCAAAAGAGCATTTAATAAACGAAAAATAAGTATTCTTATTAATTATGTAATCTTAAATAATAGAATCACTTAATTATGTTAGTGATCTAAAACAATAAAGGATGTGAAATAAAATGGTTCATTTCAAACATCTAACTTGATTAGTCATGGGATCTATAAAGTTCATTAATTATCATAATTAAAGAATTAATTAGATGTGACTAATGGATGGTTCTAGATTAATCACTTTCAGAACAACAATTTTGAACAAACAAATGTTTAATATTGAGAATATTAAATGATTAATCAAACAGTATGAACCTGAAGAAAATAAAAGAATGAATGAACTAAATATACTAGAATCAAATTTTATATATTTGTTCAATAATGATGTGGTGGTCTCCGGAATCTGGAACTACATAATGTGGAGGGTCTCGTTCACAAGACTTAGCCTGAATAGTCGAATGAGATACAACATTTATAAGAGTTATAGAATAAGCAACACTTACTTTTAGTGCAAATGAGAGATTGTTAGGTTAATGGATAATATATTAGAGAATATATGAAATACAATTATAAGATAAACGATACATTAATTATAATAGTATAATTAGTAAAAATATCTGAAAATTACTTATTTATATGGAGAATGTATAATCTTATAAGGATGTACAAGAGAATTAAGATTATACGATATGAATAAAACAAGTTGGTAGTGTATAAAAGTAAAGGTATAATCTTAAACATTCCCAAGTTAAATAGAACCTAAATCCCCAAAACTACATGAAAACCTAACTTTTTCCTTAAAATTCAAGAAGAAAAAGGGAGAGGAGCTTACGTTGCTTCAACACCTTACTATAACACATGAAATCATTGCCAAAACCCCTTAATCCAGGTCTAAAATGGATGAAAAAATATTGGGTTCCTTGGGTTTTCACTTTTGGACGAACACAAGGAAAGAGAGAGAGGTTTGATTTTTGGATAACTTTGAATTAATTAATGTTCAGCTTGGTATAACACAAAAGCACTAAGAAATTTTTTACAACTTCCACTTACTCACTAAAAGACAAACTAAGGCCAAATTATCAATTTGCCCTTTACTTCACTAAGAAATAATCTATATACTTAGGGGTAAAATAGTCTAAAATTATAATCCTGAATAAACTCGACATTCTAAATGTCTAACTATTTTGCCTCGCTAATTTTAAG